>NC_092872.1:732912717-733117717 GCF_028372415.1 Notamacropus eugenii | reverse complement strand
TATAATGGAAATAATATAGTAATTAATCATTCCCTGTTTAGGCTTTGGTGGGGACATAGATAGAATCTGAGCATAGCTGTTTCTCATGCTCATAGGACCCATCCCCAAAGGAGAGACTAAACAATGATCAGGATTTTTTCTTCTTTCTTTTTGCCACATCTCATCCTTTAGAAACTGGCTATTTTCTCTTGATATTAATGCCAGAAACAAGTAGATATTCAGGGAGACATGTTATGTTTTTCAGGCAACTTGTAGGCTCTGTTTCCAATCGCAGAAACTGCCATTTGGCTTTTATTATGGAACACCATTCAGAACCCACATAATACATGGGAGAGCGAATGAGTGGGAGTGGGGTGGATAGCCGACATCCCACATAAAATGACCCTATCTTGGAATGATTTTCTGTATGAAGCAAATCGTTAGAGAACGTGAGGTTTTTCTCCCTCTAGATTATTTCTCTGACCCTGTTCTGTACTGATTTCTCAGGTTACTCTTCTGTAAAATGGGGATAATAATAGCTCCTGCCTCCCAGGCTTGTTGTGATGATAAAAAGAGATAATATTTATATATTGCTTTGCAAACTTTGAAGTGATATATAAAAGCTAGCTAGTATGGACCTGTTGTTCCCTAATACATTGCTTTCCTTCTGTATATTATGGATCAATTATATGTGTTGTGAATATTTTGGGTTCTATACTGATTAGTTATTTGGTCTCTGGGTCAGATGGTGAGCTCCTCATGGACAGGAACTGTGTTTTGCCTTTTTTTTGTGGTTTAGTGCCATGCACATAGTAGGTGCTCAACAAATGTTTATTGACTGACAGAATAGAGGAAAGGATCAGATTTGTAATTTTGTTAGTATAGGAAAATCTCAGGTGAGGAAATTCCCTCTGCCATTACAGGTCTCCATCTTCCTTGCAACTGTTAATCATGGAGAATTGCTTAGTGTGCTCAGAGGTTAAGTGACTTGACCAGGGACACATAGTTTTCCTCATCCTCAGCATCATAACAGTATTTATACTACGCTTTAAGATCCTTGAAGTGCTTTATCTATGTTATTTCATTTGATTTTTATAGCTGAAGGCATTAACGTATATCTAGAGAAAATGGCCAATTTCTAAAGGATGAGATGTGGCAAAAAGAAAGAAAAGATCCTTATCATTGTTTAGTCTCTCCTTTGGGGATGGGTCTTATGAGCATGAGAAACAGCTATGCTCAGATTCTATCTATGTCCACCAAAGCCTAAACAGGGAATAACTAATTACCATATTATTCCCATTATAACACAAGGAATTAGTGCAGTCATTAGCTGAGGGAGGTTAATTGACTTGTCCAGGGTCACCCAGTTAGTATCAGAAGCTGGATCTGAGTTCAAATCATCCTGATTTGAGGGGGTGATTATGAGAGAATCTTCTAGGTTTTCTATTGTATATCTACTTGCAGCTTAGAAGAGAATTAGGTCTTGTCTTCAAACAACTTACACAATAGGTGGAGGAGGGGCAGGGCAATTAAAACAAAAACATACCATGAAAAAAAAGTAATTTTTGTTCAGTAATGTCCAACTCTTCATGGCCTTGTGCACCATACTGTCCTTCCAATGCACAGGTGTGGACAAGCCAAGGTAACTGTCTTTCTCAGTCCTGCAGCTTTCAAGGGAAAAGCCAGAAACATTTCAGAAAAGAACGCTATCCCGATTTTACATTTATCACCCTGGATGTGACTGGAGGGGTTTTCGTGGCAAAGACACTAGAGTGGTTTGCCATTTTCTTCTCCAATGGATAAAGGCAAATAGAGGTTAAATGACTTGCTCAGGGTCACATGACTAATGTCTGTAACTGGATTTGAACTCAGGTCTTCCTGATTCCAGGCCCAGCACTCTATCCACTGAGGTACCTATTGCCTCATATAAAAAAAAAAGAGAGAGAATAACACAAGATAGTATATGCTAAAGTACTGAATGTTTCTGTGTAGCCCCACTTAGTACAATGTGGTATGGCCTACAGCTTGTGCAGGCAGAAGTTCCAAATCAATCAGAATGCATTTGTTAAGTGCCTCCTATTGGCCAGGTATTGGTACAGAAGTACGACCAATAGAGATACAAAAACAGAACTGAGATGATCCCTGCCTAAAAGGACTTTATATACTATAGGGGAGTATTCATGGATAAGAGGTATAAGCTGGATGTTACTAGCATTCATTAGCTAAATGAGTCCCCTTGAAAATGCATTATTCCCAGGGAATCATTTTCTCAGAGAGCAACCATATAAAGGAATCTAAGAAACTAATTTTTCTTAAAGGATTTTCCATTTGAAGGCTGATGAGTGATTGGCTTCTAACCCAGACTAAAGGCTCAAGGTCTCTTGAGCGTGAGACCGTAAAGCTTGGAAAAGGCAGCATTCCAGAAACCACGTTTCTAGGATATATGTGCCCCAGATTTTCAGGGAAAGTGTCGTGACAGTCTCCAACACAGAGACTTAAGACTTGAGTGTTGTTATGGCAGCCAAGCTTTTATAGTTTTCTCTGGTTCAGTGGTTTTTCAAGCTAAAAATAGGCTCCATTCTGACCTATCACATCTCCCCACTCAGCTGAAAGAGGCTGTTTTGATACCGACAATCAAGTGTTTCAAAAAGTCAAGTCTTTTCAAGTAGATGCCTCTAGGCAGCTCTGTTAGAGTTCTAATCGGGCATCATCTCTTTAAATAAATCTGCAACTTATATCCCAGCAGGGCCATTTTTGAAGAAGGAAGTCTGAATGTGAAACGGGGCCATCCTCTGGCCCCAGTGGTGGACCAGCACAAGTCTCTTTATATTTTTTCTGGAGGTAGGTAGGGTCTTGCCTCCCTTTTAGAGTGACCCCAAGTTTCCCTATGGTCCAAAATAATGATGAAGACACTCACACCAGTGTATTAAAGAATATCGTCAGGAGTTAAGGTCACTGTGTCAGGCTAGGGTCAGAGATAGGAAGTGAGTTCAGAAGCAAAGGGGGCATGAATTAATTGGTACTAGCAAATAAATAACAGTATCATAGCATTTAAATCTGAAGAATTATCAAGTCCAACACTGCCATTTCGCAGATGAGAAAAGTGAGGACCAAAGCTATTACATGGTTTGTCTAAAGTTGCAAAGGTAGTAAATAGCAGAAGCAGGTTTCGAATCTGTGTCCATCAGATTCTAAATCCAGTGTTACCACTGTTAAGGCATAATTTCGTGGCAGAAGCATTTTGGCACATCACGTGTTTTAGAACTGATAGAGACCTTAGAGGTTATTTAGTCTAATACCTTCATATTATAACTAAAGCCCAGCAAGGGAAGAGAGCTTGTACAAAGTTACTTAGTACTGATAACATGAATTAATGATTTAATGTAAGGGTATAATCTGAACTAAAGTCTCTTGATTCCCTTTCTACTCTATAACATGCTTGTTCCCAAGAGGAATTTAGGTTCATGGTCTGGAGAATGATAGAGTGAGAGAAGCAAGCAGTTCCCTAAAATGGACAAGAGGCTGTGTAGATCCAGTGTACCCTGACCTTATTTCATTCTGTACTTGAATCTTTTTCATACATTGGATTAGAAGGCCTTGAGATCCCCTTTCAACTCTGTGATACTCTGATTCTGAAGGAATATCCATGGCCCTCTGGTCTATCTCAGATTGAAAAAAAAAAAAGAGAATCCTACTATAACATGCCTAGAAAGTGGGAGTTCAGTATCTACCTTAAGACTCCCAGCAAGGGAGGAGCATTAATTCCTGAGTCAGCTCATGTAACTTTAGCATGAAGCTTATTATCAGGGTCCTCCTTCCCCTCCCCATATCAAACTAAAATTTGCCTCATTGAAAGTTCTTTTCATTCTTTTTTCTGGAACCAAACTGGACAAGTCTCATTTCCCCCCATATGACAGTCCTCCACATACTCCAACAGAGTTATCAGGAACTTCTGAAGTCTTCTCTTCTCTGGTTTAAACACCCTGGCCCTTCCTGAATATTTGCCTAGCTTGGACTCACTGCCATTCACCATGCTGATCTTTTCCTAAATGCTTTCCAACTTTTTGGAGTCCTTCCTAAATTGTGACATATGAAACTGAACAAAATATCCAAAATGTTTTCTTATTAGGGAATAGTACAGTGAGAATATCAATAGTTATTTTCCAAAGTAATATGATGCTAAATACAGTCCAAGATGGTGTGACTTTTTTACTTTTATATCACAGTTACTTCCTTCTATGTTTAGAGTGTATTAAAACTCAGAATTATTATTATGATATAATATTTTATACAATATAATATATGATATAACATGATATAGTATATTATATTAATTATATTGTTATGTTATATTTTATTGTATTGTATCATTTATATTATTATATCATATTGTATCATATCATATCATATTATATTATATCACATTATATCATATCATACCATATCACCTCACATCACATCATATTATATTACATTAATTATATTATACAAATATTTTGTGTATATGTATAATAATATATCATATATCATACTATTATACTGCTGTCTAACTCTATAAACCTCATCTTGTACTTGTGAAGTCAGTTGTTTGAACCCAACTGAAGGACTTTGAATACAAGGTACCGAGAGATAGCATGGCAAAATGGCTACATAATGAACCTTTGATTTCAAGTAGACCTGGGTTCAAATGCTTTCCTTGATACATAGGGTTAAATGACCCTAGCCAGGAAAATCACATTACTCCTCAGTATTCTTGTTTCAAATCTGCATTAGTGGATGGAGTTATTTATATAAATAAATGAATAGATCACCCCTATATACACACACATACACGCACACAGAAACATAATGTTTAATGCTAATCCTTATGGACTTTCATCTTATTACATTCACTTGACTATTTTAGCCTGTCCAGACTTTTTTGGGTATTGACTGTTATCTAGTGTGTTAGTGATCCTTCCCATTTTTGTCTAGTTAACACATTTGATGAACACGCTACTTATACACCTCTTTACATAGCAGAAGATTCTTCCTTACACAGCATTTATCTTCCTTTATTGTGTCCTAACAATAATGTATGATTTTATTTCCCACTCTCTCTTGAATAATTTTGGGAATGGTGGGTAATCTTTCTTCTGGTCACTCAGTACCTGCTCTCTGTCCTCCAAGACAGTTCACTTGGCTCTGTGGGCATCGAGAATAACTTGGTCATGGTTTAAGTAGAGTAAGGAAACTGTATTTACCTGTTTCTCAGGTATATGGTCGGGTCAGTTTTGTTAGTTTCTCACCTGTATCCCTGGCAAGCAGGCTGGGCAACCTTTCTCCAGGTTTCAAAGCATCTAATATTTCTTGGAAGTTGGTTCCATCTTTGCACAGAATCATTTATACCCAGCTGTTTAGAATGAATTAAAAAAAAAAAACATTACAGAATTGCTCACTGTTTTCCTTTTGTTTGGTTATGCCTTCTATTTTAGGAGTAACAATAACATTTCCCAATCAGAAAACAATTAGTCAATTGTCACGAGGTTAACTATGACTCAGTGACAAATTCAGTTCTGCTATAATAAGCATTTGTCTTTCAGCTAAAAATCCTTCAATGATTCCTTTTGTCAAATTTATTGAAAGCCTTTCTTGTGGCATGAAAGAGCTAACGAAATTTATCAATGCTTAACTGACTCTAAAATTCCAACATGGAAGCTATTTCCATTAAGAGAATTGAAAATGTAATCATTGAGGTAATTTTAGGGTCTATCTCTCTGGAAATTTAATTTCCATTTCTAATCCTATAAAAATTAAGAAAGAAATAAAGTAAGGTCCAAGTTTCAATTCAGTCACTGGGCAGTTTGTGTTTTCTGATCTGTCAATAAGTATTACAGTCCTACCATAACCTCCACAGCAACTGGCAAATTTTAATCATAGTTAAAATGATTTCACAAGGCATCACTGTATACTTTTTATAGTATTTCTGTTTATCAGTCATATTGGAATATTGCTGGTTAAAATGTTCAAACAGGAAAATGTTTGGTCAATTTCAACTGAATTTAGTAAAATGTGGCAGCTAAATAGAGACTAGGGAGATTTTTAAGACTGATTCTACAATCTTAAATAAAATGACAACATTGGTTATAATGCATTTGGTAAAACCAGTGCCCATGCTCACATTTGTCATGGATCAGTGAATGTTACTGGCCCTGGGTGAGGTCTTCAGGAACTAGGACCATAAGTACCTTGAGGGCAGGGACTTCATTTTTGTCTACGTACCCCCGTTTCCTCACACCATCCTTGGAATATCACAGGTCCTTGATAAATTCCTATTGAAATATATCCTTTGTTCACCAATTTAAGAATTGCACTTAAAATATTATTTAAAGCCTTTGTTTCCCTTGCCTTCTGCTGTCAAGGTAACGTGAGGAATGAATTAGGGAAGAAAGATCCAATTTGATGTGGTTCCTTGAGTGGTTGTTGAAGACAGCTTTCAGATTGCTGAATACTTCTCTTTATTTTCCCTGGATGCTCAATTAAGCAAATTCCTCTAGGATTTGTCTCTAGATCTTTGCAGAATTTCATTGCTCACACCGAAATGGACATTGTGCCTCTATTTTATTTAAGATTTGCTCCTGATTACTGTCTACTTTTATTACTCACATATAAAACAAAGGAATTTATTAGAGAAAAGCAATGACTTTTAAAAGAATGTGTTTTGAACTTTCTTGCTGTTGAATCTTTCTTAACTCCTGCCTTACCATCAGTAATGCACAAAAAAAGATCTTGATGAATAAGGAAAGGATAACTGTAGCCAACAGCAGATGGTAGAATAGAAAATTTACAACTATTCATTTTTCACTATTAAATATTACCTAAAAAAATAGTTGATATTCATATCAACTACTATACTATATCCCAGGAACGGTCCTAAAGGATTTACAACTATCACCTCATTTGATCCTCACAGCAACCCTGGGATGTAGGTGCCATTATTATCCTTAATTTACCCATGAGGAAACTGAGACAAACAGAGATTAAGTGATTTACCCAGGAGATAGACTTGAATTCAGATCTCCTTTACTCCAGGCCTGGTGCTCCATCCACTGGGCCACCTAGCTATTGAAATTGATAAAGGCAAATAACACCTAGCAACTTAAAGAGAAAATAGCCTCATGATCCAGATGATTACATAACAAAGTGATATGAAAGAAATGTCAAATACTATCAAAGCCCCATGATCAGTAATCTTTGAGGAAACATGGAAAATGAGTGAACTACCACGAAGTTAAATAGTATCCAAATTTTCAAAACTGAGGAAAAAAAATCAGAACCAGGAAAAGATGTACTGTTAGGGTTTATACAAAGCTTGGAAAGCTTCTTATACTGATTATTAAGCAGATCTCTGTGGACTCTCAGAAAATGTTGATCACTAGGAATTAGCATGGGTTCAACAATTATTAATCATATAAAAACACATTCCATGTCCTAACAGAAGGACAATTTAAAATCAATAGGTGAAAGTTACAAAGAGGGCAATTTTATATTAATATAGAAAAGTACTTTCTAATAACTGAGTTTTCCAAAAATTAAATGGCCTGTCTTAAAAATGTATTATCTCCTTGTTGGGGAAAGAGTCTTTTCCCAGAGACAGGATAATAGCTTGTAAGGGATTTTAGAGAGGATATTCAAACAATAGAATGGAGGTTGGACTGAATGACCTCTAGTTTTCATTTTAGCTCTGAGATTCTATTATTATCATTACTTAAAATTATTTCCATGCCTTTCCTCACTTCGTTTTCTTGCTTGGATTCTACTTCCACATCTTTTCTACTTATGCAATTCCACATTTTTTTAAAGACCCAGCCTAAGGTCAATTTCCTCTAAAAGCTTTCTTCAGCTTCTCTAGTCCTGGCTGATGCTGCCCTCCTTTGAACTGAAGTCTTTACCACTCATTTGGTACTTAGAATATGCTGACTTAGATTAGCATTTTTGAATGTCTGTGTTCTGTTTTCACAATTAGTTGATCTTTCCAGGGCAGGGATCGTGTCTTCAACTTCTTGGTATTCTCTTCACTTAACACGTACATTGAACTCATTAAATATTTGATGATGATTATAGGAAGAGTTCATTTCACTTGTTCCCACAGTAGCGTATTCCAAGAAGTTTGTAGACTGTCTAGTCTAGGTGTGGAGAATCTGCAGCCTCGAAGTCATATGAGGCCTTCTACATCCTTGGGCGAGCCTTTTGATTGAACCTAAGTTTTACAGAAAAAAAATGCTTTTTTTAAGGGGATATTTTCTTTGAAGTTAAGATTCAGTTAAAGGGTTGCACTTGAGGACCTAAAAGGCCACACGTGGTCTCAAGACTGCAGGTTCCTCACCCCTGGTCTAGTCCATACTTGTCATTTTATTTATGAGGAAATGAAGGCTTAGGTAAATGACTGATTATCCTGTGGGAACACGTTCAGTTAATGTATGAGTTAATGCCCAGGGAATCTGACTTCTTCTTCAGTGCTCCTTCCATCACACCAGGTCTCCTTATCCTGTTCAAAGGCACTTGATTCTGGGAGAGGGAACAACTGAAAGGGTTCTAGCATTTCTTTTTCTTTTTTGTGAATGAAGGAAAAAACCAAGAGCAGGTTCTGGAAAGGGACCACAACCTGACTGTGGAGGATAAAAAAGGCAATCAAGAAGAATTAAAGATACAGAAAGGGGGAGGATGGGAGAGCTAAAGAATGACCATGTCAATTTACTAGTTTTTTTTTTTTGGAGGAGAGAAGCAACTCTGGCTAGGGAGAAAACATAGAATAACTCTTGCTTTTGCTGTCCATTAGAATGTCAACTCCTTCAGGGGAGGGACTATTTAAGCTTTGGACTTTTATATCCCATGCCTAGCACAAAAACCTTCACATGATGAGTGCTTGGTTAATTTTTATTGAGCGATATTGAACTGGAGAGACAGCATGGCATGGTGGATAGAGAACTGTGCTTGAAATCAGGAAGACTTGAGTTCAAATCCTACCTCACTGATTTATTAACTACATGAATCTGGGCAGGACAGGCAGTCTTAATTTTCATATCTGTAAAATGAGGAGGTTGGAATCAATGACTCTCTCAAGACCCTTCCAACTCAAAAACTATGAATTTATGAATTGAAATGACAAGTCTAAGCTCAACTGGTCCCTTTATGGTTACTCTTAAAGACAACTTTACATAGTAAATCCAAAGGTTAATCTACGTAGACTTCATTTTAAAGCTGTTCTTAGCATAGCCTTTGATTGAAGGACCAATAAAAGCAAACCTTCTTATTCCTTAGCAACTGTTGAATGGAGAATGTCATCTACAGATTTTTCACTGACCTGCCTTCCAGAAGCAATCAGTACATGGCACCACTTTATCAGAAACTTTCCATAAATAGTTTCCAACAAAATGTGTCTGCTTTTTTTTCCCCTCTCACAGATTGCCATAAAAAATGTGGTGGGAAATAGAGACTGTGTGATTAAGGATGAGTTTTAGACTGGGTGATGTGACAACAATATTCAGAGGAGATTTTAGACATAAAGCTCAAGTTTGGGTTCAGTCTGTTCAGATCAATTTCTTTGGAAAAATAACTCAAAACAAGCAAATGCAGAAAAGTCTATCAACTAGATACTATTAATTCTCTTCTGGATACCCAGCAGTGAGCTAGACACCATAGTTAATACAGAAGACTTTGAGGTAAACTAGAAAGGGTAACTCCATGATCCCAAGTACAACCTGAGAGAAAAGAGTGTTCTGGGAGCAAGGACTAAAAGGGTATTTGGAAAAAATGAAACAGGAAATCCCAAATGTTATATTAAAGGAAACAACAGCTAGAGAGGGGAAAAAATGAAAAGAAGAATTAATAGATTAAAAGATACAGTAGCAAAGCTTATCCAAGAATTCAACTGCCTGAAAATAAGAATGTGTCCAACAATGTAAAGAGTCCATGAAGCAAGAAATATTCAAGAAAAACCAAATCATTGCTGCTATGGAATTATGGGGGGAAATGAGAATCAGGAGGTGAGGGTATTTGTTAGTGGAGCCAAGGCTAGAGATACACCTTGATTGAATAACAGATAAGATCTGAGTAGATGAAGAAGCTATATGTATGCATGCATGTATGCATGTGTATGAATACATGCATGCACACACATATGTACACATTCATATATATACGCACACACATACATGAGTATACAAATATACACTGGACTTGAAATCAAGAAGATTCATGTTCATGAGTTCAAATCTGGCCTCAGATATTTACTAGCTGTGTGATCCTGGATAAG
The DNA here is from genome assembly GCF_028372415.1 of Notamacropus eugenii. Lineage (NCBI taxonomy): Eukaryota > Metazoa > Chordata > Mammalia > Diprotodontia > Macropodidae > Notamacropus > Notamacropus eugenii. Next base: position 733,107,444 of record NC_092872.1, on the reverse strand, counting down.
TTACTTACCCCTGTTTGCCTCAGTTTCCTCATTTGTAAAAATTAGCTATAGAAGGAAATGGCAAAACTGCTCCAGTGTCTTTGCCCAGAAAATCCCAAATGAGGTCAGAAAGAGTCAGACATGACTGAAAGGACTCAAAAAAAACAACATATATAGATACATATGTATATATGCACACAAACACATATGTTTATATAGAGACATCCTATATATTTCACCTGCACAAAACTTGTCTGATGTTTATATATGCTATATGCCTATATTCATGTACACATCTAAGTATGTATACATATCTGTATATACATGTTTATGTGCATCTATCTATATCTACATTTATGTGTGTATATACAGATTTATACAGACCTACACTCACACACACACACACACATACACACACACACACACCCTCAAAAAGAGTTTTCTTCACTTAGTATAGGAAACTGAAAGACTTGGCTATACTGCTTCAGTGAGAAAGTTGTTTTTTTTTTTCCTCACCTAAAGAGTTTTCACAACAGAATGATAACCTTTGAACCACATCAATAAGCATATTGTCATTGGGTCTGTATTTGAGTGACTCACTGAAAATCATCGATTCGATAGATTTGACTGCAAGTAGGCAAGAACTTTTTCCAGTCTGGTTATATGTCCCTGGGGGGTCACAGTTCTCTTTCTTCCATCAATATTTTGTGGATCATGAATTTGTTCTCTTTGGTATTCCCTTCACTGATGCAGAGTACAGCTCCATTAAACCTTAGTCGCCAGGCTTGATTTTTTTCTGGGGAAAATAAAGGAACACTAGCACCACCACATTCACAAGTTTCTATCTCTCTTATTAATAAACCGCTTACCTGAAATATACATAGTCCTTTTCTAGGTCTGTACTTAGAGCCTTCTAAGATTAGTGGGACTCTCACAATCATTGTGACGAGCACTTGATACACAGTAAGCACTTAATCAATGCTTATAGACTGACCAACTTGTCTGACTTTGCTTCACGCATATCAGGAACCCATGATTTCAAGTCGTGATGGGAAGTCAAAACAGGCATTTCTGAAAGAGACAATCTGCTTAGTGTTTTTGTATTAGTCTTCTGATTTTGTTTCAGTAAGTATTGGACTATACCTCAATAAAAGGGAGTTTGGTGTTTGTTTATTTGCAGTCATGTATGACTTTTCATAACCTTATTTGGGGGTTTTCTTGGCAGAGATATAGGAGTGGTCTTCCATTCTCTTCTCAAGTTAATTTTATAGATGAGGAAACTGAAGTAAACAGGGTTAAATGGCTTTCCCAGGGTCACACAACTTTTAAGTGTGTGAGGAGATATTTGAACTTGGGAAGATGAATCTCCAGATTCCAAGCCTAGCATTCTATCCACCACAGCACCTAACTTCCAAAGGAAATTTAGATATCTCTTTTTTGACCTACCATACCCACTCCTGCATGTCAATTTTGGATACTTAGTCAATTATTTTCATTCATTCTTTCACTTGTTCATCTATGTAGCTGAGAAGTAATGCAATGTAGTAGAAAGAGTGCTACATTGGGAATTTGATTACCTGCTTACAAATCTTAGCTCTGTCACTTAACCAACAGGACTTTGGGCAAATGATCTCTGGGCCTCAATTGGTAAAATTAGAGGTGTTGTATTAGATCAATGTTAAACTCAAATGGAGATGAATCACTGTTAGCTGCATATTGACCCAGAAAACTGCAAATTACCATTATCTATGTTGTCTTATATTTTTTATATTTTGTTAAACATTTTTCAGTTACATATATATATATTTTTGCTTTCAAATATATATCAGCTCACCCTGTGCCCTCTGTCTGTACACACAAACATATTATATATGCATATATGTGCATACACATACAACTACACATACACAATATATACAAAGACATACACACATACCTACACATGTGTCTACACACATATAATATACACATACCCACATACACATATAAACATACACACACATATACACATACACATATACATATACATATGCCATTTGGGTTAGTCTATTTTTAAAGCTTTTCTTTTCTTCAGCATTTTGTGGGGTCTCCTTTAGCAAGCTGTAGACTAGTTTTTCATGATTTTGTTGTAACGCTTTCATTTCTCTTCCCCATTTTTCCTCTACTTCTATTATTTAATTTTCAAAATCCTTTTTGTCTTCTATGCCCTGAGACCACTTCATATTTTTCTTAGAGGCTTTGGCTGTAAGAGACTTGACCTGCCGTCTTCCTCTGGTTGTATGCTTTGATCTTCCTTATCCTAAGAAAATATGTTTCACCAAGAAAGTAACCTTCTATAATCTTACTTTCCCCCTTTTTGGTCATTTTCCCAACCAATTACTTGGCTTTTGAACTGTTGTTAAGTAGAAGGTGTACTGCCCTAAGTTTCAGGGGTTTTGTGCAGCTATTTTCAGAGATATTTCTAGGGAACTGAAAATTCTCAGTTCCTCCAATGTAGTATTATCAAAGGAGAGATGTTCACCCTTTCCTGGCCTGAGATCTGGTCTGTGAGCAAATACAAGCACTCTTTTCTGCCCTGGAACTGTGAGTAGGATTCCCTCTCCACAGTTGCCACCAGCTCTGCCACATTACGGCTCCTTCTCACCAGAAGACATGCAACCAGGACTGTGACCCAAATCAGCTGTTCCATTTCCCCACCATCTGAGAGTTCCAGAAGTAGGCACCACTGCAGCAGTGACTACTACCCCCATGGAGCTGGGGCTGGATCATGAGAGCTTTCTCACTGACATTTGAAGCTGTCTTTGGCATTTGTGGGTTGAGAAGTCTGGAAAAAGCTACAGCTGTCAGTAATTCAGTAACCTGAGGCCTGCTCCAGTCCAGTCAGTCACAGCTCACACTGTGCTGTGCTGTGCTCTGTTTTGAGCCTGGTGCAATAGACCCTTCCAGATTGTCTTGGACTGGAAATCTGTTTCACTCTGTCATTTTGTGCCTTCTGCTGCTCAAGAATTTGTCTAGAATCAATTTTCAGAGGTATTTTGTAGTGTTTGGGGGGAGAACTCAGGCAGGTCTCTGCTTCTACCTACCCTATGCTCTTTGCTGCTCAATCTGTAATCTGTGAGTTTGACCTTTCTGTACCTGATAACCTTGAAGATCTCTTCTAATTCTGTATGAGCAGCTAATGTGAACTTGGGTTACATGAAGAAAAGGATGGCTTCCTAGAATAGGAAGATGAAAGTCCACTTGTACTCTGCTTTCATCAAACCTAATTTGAACTATAGTGTTCTATTATGTAGATTACACAGACAAAGAAGGGTATTGATAAGCCAGAGAGTGTTCAGAGGAGGATGACCAGGAAGGCAAAGCACTTTACATTCGTGTCATATAAGTGTCAGTTTATGGCATTAGGGATATTTAACCCAAATGTAGGGGAGGGAAGGACTCAAGGGAAACATGATAGCTATCAATTTTTATTGAGAATGTTATAGTAGATACCTATATGGAAAACAATTCTCCATTTAAAATACAGCACCAAGATAACAATGTCAGGCACAACTGAGGTAAAATAGGGCATTTTTTCCAGGGATACAGTTAATATCCATTATAATTCTACTTGCCTTAAATCAATCATCATCTCTTCTAAATAAATTTAAAATGGCTTCTGAATTAAAGACAGAGTCAACCCAAAGAATTTTATTTCTCACTTGCTTTATATAGTCAATATCGAGTTATACTGCACCACCCCAAAACTCATTAGATAGCTCTTCTATCTCGTGGAAAGTTTCTCTTTGAAATTAAGATATTTAGATTCAATAAATGTGAATTCCTAACACATGCTAAAAAAAGATAGAGGCTTCAGGCTTTGAGCTTGAATCCAGAGATAAAATTGCATCAATGGATAAAGGTGATGCCTTAGTTTCCTCCAGGTAAGTAAGATACATTAAGTTTAAGTCTATCAGAGGGGAAGCTATGGCCAGATAAGATAAGAAACTTACTGGAGTCCTAAACTCAAAACTGAATGGGTGACCATATATATGATAGCGATCCATATTTACACAACATTTTAATGTATACAGATAAAACTGTAAAATGACCATAGAATATTTAGAATGTATCATAACAAAAAAACATTTTCTATTAGGAAAATAGAGCATATTACCCTAAAGAAAATATGGAAATGTCAACAGTTCTATATCATAAAGGAAGAAGATTGATAGATCTTCTTAGAGGTCATGGTGCTCAAAAGTCCAAATCCAATAGAAATCTTGATGGAACAAGCAGATGTGAGCTAACTAAACAATGGTAAAGGCTGAAAAGAGGTGCCTGCCATTATATTTGTCAAATGTAACCACTAGTGACTTACCTCTGGATGCATCATAGGAAATGGCTAGTATCCAAATGTGCAATTGAAAAGCCCTCTAAAGTGCCAGCCACATGAACTCAGTCAATAATATTGAGACAAAGAATCATTGAACAAATGCCCAAGCTGGGTGAATTTATTTGTGAAAACAGATAGGTTTATGGTGGCAATTCTGGAACAGGTGATTACCTCTAGAAACTGTAGCTTAAGGAAACTGGGTTTAAAAATCAATGCATATTATTCAAAGAAACAGTAGAAACTGAGTGATGCATTACTGAAGTTGAAGCAATTTACAGAATACCTGGTGGGACATAAAAACAGCACCAATAATAATATCAATACTAATAATAATATAGTATTTTATATTTATAAAGCACATCGCAGTAATCCTATGAGGTACACGCTATTATTATCCCTATTTTATAGATAGGAAAAATAGGAATCTCCAAGGTTATGTGACTTTCAAACTTAGATCTTCCCAGTTCCAAGTTCAGTATTTTGTGGACAGATGGAATAGCTTGTAGCTAGAATGGCACATCCGAAGTTTATTATCTTTCAGGGCCTGTTAGATGACAGATCCCCATACCTTAAATGTAAACTTCCAAATATCTTTTCTGAATCTTTATCCTTTCAACTTTACCACAGCATTTGGCTTCTCTTACTGGTACTCTTTACTGTTGGGGTTATATTGGCACTGTTCCCTCTGGGTTTTCCCTTTATCTATTTGATTGCTTCTTTTCAGTCCTTTTGTTAGATCTTTATCCTTGTCCTCTCCACTACCTGTATCCCTCAAGTCTCTGTCCTGGATTCTCCTTTTCCTCTCCCCCATTATCTTATTTGATTATATCATCTCCCTTGGGTTTAATTATCATTATGTATATGATTTCCATATCTACATATCCACTTCCATAGTCTCTTTTCTAAGCTCTAGTTTGGCACTCCATTTGACTATTGGACATTTCAAACTATATATTATGTTGCCATCTCAGACTCAACATGGTGCATGTTTCCTCTTCTGAACTTTGCTATCGCTTTTGAAGGTACCACAATCCTCCCTGTGACCTAGGTTCTCAGTCTTGATGCCATCCTTGACCCACCACTCTCATCTCACTCTACATATCAAATCAGTTGCTAATTCTTATTTTTTCTAACCTGATACTATCTCTAATGTGTGGCCCTTTCTCTCTCCTCTTATTGTTTTGGGCATTCATCACATTTTGCTCTTACTTATTAGAATGACTTTCTAAGCTAATGCCATACCTTAAGTTTCTCTGTATCCTAATCCATTCTTCACATAGCTGCTAAGGCAATTTTCTAAACACAGGTCTACTTGTTTTACCCCGAGGCAAGTGAAAAGCCAAGGCAGAGTTTCTGGGTAATTAATTATCAATATATTAATTAGGTTAACAAATACTTGATAAATTAATGTCCATGTCTTTTCTTGGTAACCAAAGACCTACCTTGGATTTCATTGAATACTTAAATACCTTTGGAGAAGTGGGTGTTGCTGACAGGTGGAGATCAACCCTAATTGGTTAATATTCAATGAGCAGGTAGGAGAGGAGGTGGGCTGAAAACCTTCAGCTCTTACTGATGAGGACATGGCTTGGTGAGATGCAATTTCCTCAGGATATCTTTTCCACCCAACAAACTCTGAATTGTCAAGGTAGAGAGGTAAAGGTCAGTAAGAACAGTGTGAGTCATGACTTTGAATCCTAAGACAGAGAATGTCTACTTTGTGTGTGTGTGAGTGTGTGTGTGTGTGTGTGTGTGTGTGTGTGTACATGCTTGGGAAAGGTCCAGAAGACATACTGGGTTTATACTATATGTAACCAATGAGAGACAGAGCCCTTTGGGAGGTGATAATTACCTCAGAGTCTTAGACCTTTCAGGGAAATTGTTATATGAAGGGTCATAGATAATAGGGTAAGTATTTTGGACCTTAGGTAGGTCCAAACTAGACACTGAAGGTTGCTGACCAGAAGAGTGACATGACAAAAAAAGAATAATTCAGGATGATTAATATTCGTTGCCTTTATTATTATGTCCTTCTTGAATGTACAAAATTTTCCAAATGTCAGGAAGGGCAGCTTGCTAAATACCAAGAATCTCTAGTTCATCCTATCAAAATGCAATCATGAATTACATAATTACTGTCAATTAGAATTTCTATACCACTGTATATTTTCAGAGAAAAATCATGGGTACGATGTATATTGGATATTTAAGCAACACTGAGAAATTAGAATGTGAATGAATCCAAGGACACCAATGAGTTGGAGGCCTTAGGTCCAGAGGATAGCCACTTAAATCCAGGAGGGGGCAAATAGCCCTCTTTATGGAGCTAGGCAAGTGAGGCAGAAAGACTGTGGAAGCTTTTTGGGGATACTAATCTTCACCAGACATTCACACAGATTGCCGTATAGATCAGAATTTAATAATGGGGGAGACAGAAGTAAGCAAGCATTTAAAGAATATCTGAGGGTTTTAATGGATTACAAGTTCCAGATGTGTTAGCATATGTTGTGATATTGTGGTTAAATAAATGTTTATGAGGGCTTGGGCCATATTTTGAGCTGCAGAATTTCTAGGAGTTAGGAAAGAATGATCCTGCTGTCCGTTACCATGCTCAGCTCCTTTCTGGGCTATTATATTTGATTGTGGCTGTTATAGTTTTGGAAGACATTGTTAAGCAGGAAAGTAGCCCATAGAAAGAAGGGAGTCAGGGTCTTTAGCCCAGAAAAGAGAAGACTCAAGTAGGGCATGATACTGTCTCCAAGGATTTTAAGAGTTCTCATAGGAAAGAGGATTTAGGATTTTTTGGTTGGATAAAAGAGAAATAGGAAAAAAAATCTAGGAGTGATGAGGAGTAATTTCAAAGAGGCAGACTTACAGTAGGTTTCCTAATTCTCAACCCTGAATAAAAGTAGAATGAGCTTCATCTGGAGAGAGTTGTTTTCCCCTCCATGGAGATACCTGCAAGTCACTCAGTCAACAAGCATTTATTAAATGCCTGTTGTGTACCAAGCACTATGATAAGGGCTGAGAAGACAAAGAAAGGGCAAAAAAGTATCTCTTCTGATGGAACTCACAGTCTAGTAGAGGAGACAACATGCAAAAAACTAGGTACAGACAACACACAAACATATATGTATATATCCATGTGTATTGCATGTATACATATATTCACGCACACACACACACACACACACACACACACACACACACACACACACCATAAATTTGGATCTGATCCAAAGAGTGAAGCCAATAGCAAAGTCTAGTTGGCTATCTGTCGTAAATGTTATAGAAGGGACTCTTTTGTGAGGATAGGTTGGGTTAAGTGATCCCTGAGATTCCTTACAGCTCTGTGATTCAATTGATCATTAATTAATTCCATCAGAGAGATTCTTTTTCTTGTTCATTCATGTCTAACTCTTGGTGATCACATTTTCAATTTTTTTATTTTATTTATTTATTTGCAAAGCCACTTCCTTTGCCTGTTCATTTCACAGATGAGGAAACTGGGCCATGTGGAGTGAAGTGACTTGCTTAGGGTCACACAGCTAATAAGTGTCTGAGATCAGATTTTAACTCAGGTCCACTTCACTTCAGGCTGGGCAATCTAGCCACTGTTCCACTTAGCTACCTCTGGAGATTACTCTGTTCTTAGTCTGATGTCACATTTTATCAATCCTGGGTCAGCCAAGAACCTAGAGATCCTATGAGTCCTGTAATTAAGAGATGAGTTTCTAGGCACAAAGAATGACACTTCCGAAATAGTGTACCTGAAGCACAAATCTGACAATATTATGCTGCTGGCCAAGAGGTTTCAATGATGCCCTCTTACCTCTAGGATCAGATACAAAACAACTTGGCCTTCAAAACCCTTAACAGTTCTGATTCTAGCTTGTCTTTCTAAGTTTGTTCCATGGCCTGGAATCTGTGCCCTGAGTAAGCTAACATTTCAGCTCCCTCTTTCATTCTTTGTACATTTCCCTTGTGGTTATAAATGTACGCCTTCCTCCTATCCTCTGTGAGTCCCCAGATTCTTTCAAGGATCACCTCATCGAGTATCTCCTACATGAAGTCCTTCCTCATCCTCTTCACTTTTAATGTTCTTCTCCTCTTTATATTATGGATATTCTCATCTTTTTGAGTGTTACCACTTCCCAGAGGAATGTAAGCCCCTTGGTTTTCAAATTCTATAGTTCCAAAGTCTGGCACAGTGTTTTACAAAAATAATCATAACTGGGATTTCCTTAGTTTAAGAAAGGCATGATGTGAAAACTCATTAACATCTGTAGATTTGCATGTATGCTGTCATTTAGAGCCTTAAAGAGCTTCCTGGGTCACTGAGAATTTTAATGACTGACCAGTCTCAAAGGCAGTATGTATCAGATGGAACTTGAACCCATCTCCCTGACCTCAAGACTAGTGTACTACTTTGAACTGCCCTGTTACAATGGATTGGATTGGGTTTATAGCAAAAAAAAAAAAAAAAAAAAAACACCTTGCAGAAGAAAAAGAACGTTGTCCCTTCTGGCATCAGTTACAGCTCCCGGGTTCTCTGTGTTAGCTCTACCGCTGAAAGTAATCTATCGTCATGATTCCCTATTCCACTGGTTAGTATTAAAATATTCACTGAGAAGTGGGGTGGCAGGGGATTATAGGAGGGGATATTCTCTGCCATTCTGAGCCCCACTCTTCCCTGTCGAAGCAGCAACTTGACAAAGTTAGATCCCTTCTAGAAGCTCCATTAACTTGGGCCACTGGGATATTACTGAGTACATTAGTGTCGGTGTATCCTGGCAGCGGTGGTGGCCAGGAGCTCTTTCTGCAGCATAATTCTCCTGACTGGCTCTGAATTTTAATAGCAAAATAGCTGCTGGAAAGGGAAAGGGCTAAAGTTATGTGAGCAAATACAGTATTTTATGAAGCTGTGTTTGAGTACAGAAATACCTAATGCTTTTATTCCCCAGCATTTTTACCTTTCTTATATCTTTTGATTCTTTCAAGTGTTCACATTCATTCAACAAGCTTTTATAAGCACCTGCTATTTTCCAATGGTGCTTAGTATGCTAAGACAAAAATGAAATAGCCCCTTCCCTTAAAAGGATTACATTCTTTTGGGGGAGATGAGAATGAACAGATAGGTAATTATAAATTATATTTAAAGGGAATAAAATGAAATTGATTACATCATAGGTGATCTCAAATACCTGGGGTCATCAGGTATATGAGGGTGCACTTGATCCAAGCCTTGGAGATGGTCAGGGGTTCGAATAATGTTGATGAGGGAAAATCTTCTATGGGTAGGAGACAGCCTATATAAAGATTTGGAGACAGGATATGGAATGGAGAAGACACAACACTGTAGTTGGAAAGCATAGAGGCAAATTATCTTCTTTTTTCCTCTGAACCCAGATACTGTTGCCAAAAATAAATCAGGCAGATGCTCTTGGGAAAACAGAGGTGAGTAAATGCACAAAGGCACCTTTACTCCCCAAAGGGAACATTCTTAGTAAGGTCTTTGAGCAGGTGCTGGGTTGGGACTCACCTGTCTCTGATGCTAGGAAGTTCAGGTTCTTGGGCAGAGGGGGGGTGAAATATAACAGTTCCTGAGATTTAAATAAAGGTCCAATTCCTCTGGGCAGCTCTCAGATGATGAAACTAGCCCACAGATGGAAAAGATTGTGTATTAAACTGACCCCAGTGTTTGTTCACCAGTGGCCTCGTGAGGGGAATGTATATATATTGCAAAGGAAAAAGGAAAAAAAAAGAAACAGCCTTGACAACAAAAGCAGAAAAAACAACAACACTAAAGACAACAAAATAAAAGCCCATAAAAAGTTGGAAGTACAAAGCCTTCCTATGGCACTCAGGGAAACAAAACCAAGAATTCTTTTCATGATCAAGCTAATTTCTCCCAGTGTTTAATCAACTAATTGCTCAGTTGCAAGACTGTGTTTACAAGATGCCTGCCAGCTAATTGAAAAGTGACACATTCTGTCAATCATCCCCTTTGATGGACAAGATGTCAGTGAGTTTCTTGATTTCCTCCCTCTGGGCTATTTTTATCTCCAGTTAAACACAGGCGGGGTTAGCCTATGTCTATTTGGAAGTGTACTGGTTTCTCAAGAATGTATATTCCTGGGCAGAGCCAAGAAGGCAGAGGAGAAAGACCTATATACTCTAGTGCTTCCCCCACAGCCCACAATATACCTCTCAACAAATTCTAGAGCCGCAGAAGCCACAGAATGACAGAGTGAAAGAAATTTCCAGCCAAAGGTAACCTGGAAGACTGACAGGAAAGGTCTATCCCATGGGATACTGAGCAGAGCAGAACTCAACCCTGGCCATGCAGCAGAGGAGGAACAGGACGAGAACAGGCTTCTGGGGCAGAATCCCCAGCAGGGAGGATCTCAGATCCCTCAACCCACAAGCAACAGAGAAATCTTCAAAGGTCAGTGGGGGGGGGCTTTCCCAGATGGGTGAGAGGGGAGCAGGGTCCCCCCAGCACTGGCCTCAGGTGGTAGAGATAGTGGTAGCAGCAGCAGCAGCAGCAGGTGGCAGGTGACTACGATGGCCATGGAAGCAGCCTGGGTCCATTGTCCAAGCGGCTCAGCTTGAAGGCTCTGAGGAAATTGAGAAGGGAATCTGAACCTCAGCTCTCAGTGGCGGTCCCGCCCTTGCCTAAAGCCCCTGGGGGAATTGAGCAACTGATTTGAATCTCAGCCCTGAGCAAGAGTTTGGGGGGAGGAGGAGCACTGGGACCCTACTCTTGACAACGAATTCAGAAGTCAAGTAACTGGCTGGGAAAATGCCCAAAAAGGGGGGAAAAAATAAGACCATAGAAGGTTACTTTCTTGGTGGACAGGTATCTCCTTCCATCCTTTTGTATGAGGAGGAACAATGCATGTTGTCAGAGGAAGTTAAGGTTTCTGCCTCCAGTACCTCAAAAATGAATATGAAATTGGCTCAGGCCATAGAAGAGCTTGAAAAGCAAGTCAGCAGTTTGCTAAAGGAGAACCAAAAAAATGCTGAGGAAAATACACCTTTAAAAATAGACTAACTCAATTGGAAAAAGAGGTCCAAAAAGCCAATGAGGAGAAAGAGGCTTTAAAAAGCAGAATTAGCCAAGTGGAAAAGGAAGTTCAAAAGCTCACTGAACAAAATAGTTCTTTAAAAGTGAGAGTGGAGCTCAGGGAAGCTAATGACTATATAATAAACCAAGAAGTTACAAAACACATCCAAAAGATTGAAAAAAATAGAAGATAATGTGAAATAACTCATTGGAAAAACAACTGGCCTGGAAGATAGACCCAGGAGAAACAATTTAAAAATTATGGGACTACCTTAAAGTCATGATAAAAAAAAGAGCCTAAACATTTTCTTTCATGAAATTATCAAGGAAAACTGCCTTGATATTCTAGAACCAGAGGGCAAAATAAATATTAAAGAATTCACTGATCACCTCCTGTGGCCAAATTTCAGAATTCCCAAGTCAAGGAGAAAATATTGCAAGCAGCTCGAAAGAAGCAATTTGAGTATTGTGGAAATACAATAAGGATAACACAGGATCTGGCAGCGTCTACGTTAAGGGATTGAAGGGCTTGGAATAGGATATTCTAAAAGTCAAAGGAACTAGGATTTAAACCAAAAATGACCTACCCAGCAAAAATTGAGTATAATACCTCAAGGGAAAAAATGGTCGTTCAATGGTATAGAGGACTTTCAAGCATTCATGATGAGAAGGCCAGAACCAATTAGAAAATTTGACTTTCAAACACAAGAATCAAGAGAAGCATGAAAAGGTAAACAGGAAAGAGAAATCATAAAAGACTTTCTAAAGCTGAACTGTTTACATTCCTACATGGAAAGATAATATTTATAACTCTTGAAATTTTTCTCAGTATTTGGGTGGTAAGTGGAGGTATCACACACACACATACAGAGTACAAGTTGAGTTGAATCAGAAGAGATGATATCCATAAAAAATAAAATACACTAAAATTAAGGGGTGAGAGAGGAAAATACTGGGAAGAGAAAAGGAGAAATGAAATGGGGCAGGCTATCAGTCATAAAAGAGATAAGAAAATCTTTTACAATGGAGGAGAAAAGGGAAGAGGTAAGAGGGAAAAATGAAGCTTACTCTCTTCTCATATGACTTAAGAAGGGAATAACATGCTCACTAAATTTGGTATGAAAATCTATCTTACACTACAGAAAAGTATGGTAGAAGGGTATAAGTGGGGTGAGAGGGATGATAGAAGGGAGGGCAAATAGGAGAAGGGAGTAACTACAAGTAAACACTTTTGGGAAGGGACAAGGTCAAATGAGAGAATAGAAAAAAGGGAGAGAGGGTAGGATGGAGGGCAATATTGTTAGTCTTACACAATATGACTATTATGGAAGTCTTTTGCAAAGCGACACATATATAATCTGTATTGAATTGCTTGCCTTCTCAGTGGGAATGGGTGGGGAAGGAGGGAGGGAGAGAAGTTGGAATTCCAAGTATTAGAAACAAATGTTGAGAATTGTCATTGCATATAACTGGGAAATAAGAAATACAGGTACTGGGGTATAGAAATTTATATTGCCCTACAAGAAAAGAGAGAAGATGGGGATAAGGACAGGGTGGGGTGTGATAGAAGGGAGGGCACATTGATGGAAGGGGTAATCAGAATGCAAGGTATTACTGGGTAGGAGAAGGGGAGAGATGGGGAGAAAAATTGGAACTCAAAATTTTGTGGAAATGAATGTCAAAATCTAAAAACTAATAAATAAAACTATAAAAAAAAAAGAATGTTTATCCCTGTAGCTCAGGTCCATTGAACCACAAATCACTCATTCATTTATTCATTCATTTGTATTTATTGATATCTTACTGCATACAAGGCACTTTTTGAATATAAATGATTATGCAGATTTCTCAAAAATAATTACTTGGTCATCATTTAACTTTAATTTCTGAAAGGATCTTAGCGATCTACTCCAGGGGTTCTTAATTTGGGGTCCATGGATAGATTTCAAGGGATTCTTGAACTTGAATGAAAAAAAAAGCTTTATTTCTCCTAAACTCATTCTGAAACTAAGCATTGCCTTCAATCCTGAATGTAGGGAACAAAATATATTTCTGAGAAGGAATCCATCGACTGTACTAGACTTCCAACAGGGTCCATGACACACACAAAAGTTTAAGAACTCTGTTCTACTCCAGACCTCCTGGTTTTATAGGTGAGAAGCAGTGAGAGAGCAGTGTAAGGTGTCCTGGGCAGTAAGTAGCTAGCATTTCTCAGTTCTATGTCTGTTACAGCTGCCTTGCTGAGATAAGGGCTGTTATGCATGGATGGGTTGGGAAGAGTTGCATGTATGATTTGAAAAGCCCTTAGAGGTTGGTATGTTAGCAATTATCTCCCAACAATGAGCTTCCAAAGTGTGTAAAACTCCCACTATTAGCTTTACTTTTTGTTTTTTCAAACCAGCCAAAAAGTGGAAAATTACAAAGAGCTAAGTTTAGGATTGCTATCAGAAAAAAAAAAAATATATATATATATATATATATATATATATATATATATATATATATATATATATATATATATATATATATATATATATACATATAAACAAATAAACCACAATCTTCAAACTTCCTAACAGTGTTGTTCAGCTGGCTGTCTACAGAGATGGTGACACCCCTCATCCAAGGAGTGGGTATATGATAATAGAAAATAATTTTATGTGTAGGTTGGACTAGAAAATCACAGAAGTCACTTTTAGCTTATAGGCTTTTATGATTCTGTGACCCTCCAGAGACAGGGCCATGGGGTTTAAATATGTGGGAAAAGGGATTTCATGATCTTATTTTATTAATGTGTTAACGCTCCCTGGTAAATGTTACTTTTTTAAAATTAGAAATTTTCAGTGCTTTAAAGTAAAAACATAGCCTTGTATGAAATTTTGGTACTGTAGAAAGGGTGCATGTGTGCGTGTGTGTGCGTGCATGTGTGTGTGTGTGTGTGTGTGTGTGTGTGTGTGTGTGTGTGTGTGTGTTGTGGATATCCCCATGTGTGTTAGGGGAGGGTGTCAGAATGTCTCCACTTTCATAAAGATCAAACTTAAAACTGGAAGAACTATGATCAATGGGTGAAAATCCCAGAGAAGCAAATTTTGATTTTGTATTGTTTTCCATCCTAATATCTTTGCCTTGGATGGATATTCGTCATACCTAGAATGCCTAAAATGTACTAATTCCATACTTTTACTTTTCAGAATCCCTAACTTCCTTCAAGACTCAGCCTGTTATCATGAAGCCTTTCTTGGTCCCTTTAATAGTTTTTTCTTTCCTTCCTTCTTTATTTCTATCTTTTTCTTTTTTTCTTTCTGTCTTTCTGTCTCCCTCTCTCTCTCCCTTTCTTTCTTCCTTCTTCCTTCCTTCCTTCCATCCTTCCTTCCTTCCTCCCTCCCTTCCTTCCTTCTTTCCTCCCTTCCTTCCTCCCTCCCTCCCTCTCCCTTTCTTTCTTTCTTTCTCTTTCTTTCTTTCTTTCTTTCTTTCTTTCCTTCTTCCTTCCTTCCTTCCTTCCTTCCTTCCTTCCTTCCTTCCTTCCTTCCTTCCTTCCTTCCTTCCTTCCTTCCTTCTTTCCTTTCTTTCTTTCTTTCTCTCTCTCTATTTCTTTCTTTCTTTCTTTCTTTCTCTTTCTTTCTTTCTTTCTTTCTTTCTTTCTTTCTTTCTTTCTTTCTTTCTTTCTTTCTTTCTTTCTTTCTTTCTTTCTTTCTTTCTTTCTTTCTTCTCTCTTTCCTTCTCTCTCCTGCTCTCACTCTCTATACATCTATCTAATATCTCTTTACATAGGATCATAGATAGTCATAGATCTAGATCTAAAAGTAGATCTATATCTATAGATATAGATATGTAGACAAGGAAGGGACCTTAAGGTAACCTTGCCCAGTATTCTCACCTTATAATATCCTCAATGGAGAATATAAGTTCCATGGAAGCAAATGCTATTTTTGTCTTTTCTCTGTATTGCTAAGCCCTAGCACAGGCTCTTGACCATGGTAGATGACTAATGTATTATTATTATTATTATCATTACATGAGATTTTTATAAGCAAAAGTATCCTAAGAGTTACAGCTGCTCAGAATTGAATATGTTTCTTTTTACTGGAAATCCAAGTTACTTATTTCAGGGATGTTTAAAGAGAACTCCTATACACGTATATAGATTGAGGGTCCTCACAATGTAGGCATTTTGAGAATGCATGAAATTCATTCTACTGAGTAGATTGTTGAATGGTGAAAATATTCAACATCTGGAAGAGGGATTGAGGAAGATAATTTTAAACCAACTTTTTTTTTTGAATATGGCTTATTATGAGAGCTAGGTCATGTGAGATTCAGAAACATATTTACTATTCAAAAGTTTTCACTGTAGTATATGCTGGGGCAGTACTGGCCTTGTGGTTTTATGTTGCTTCAGAATTTAGATTGCTTTCTTTTTTGTCTTGATTCTTGATCAGAATCCTCTGTGGGGTGGATCAAGAACTGTTGAAAGTCTTCTATCTCACCACGCACATCCCTCCACCTTTCAGCAAAGCGTTCAAGAAAAGCTTGAAGGAAGGACTCACAATTTAGGAAGTCCTGAATAAAACAGGAAGAAGCCTTAGAAATGTAGACAGATTAAACAACTGTTATTCTGGATTCCTCCTCATCCTCTCAACATTGTAGTCAGACTGATCCACTTGTTCTAGGTTCATGATTCCCTATCTCTGCTTTGTGGTCTTTTGAGCAGGCTGGTTTCTATACCTAAAATACCGTCCTCCTCACCCAACCTCTTGGAATCCCTAGCTACTTTGACAGTTGGCTAATATGCCACCTCCTAAAAGAGGTCTTCCCTGATTCACCTAGTCACTTATGCACTTTCCTTTGAAATTGTATGGGGTTGATTTCATATACATTTTGTATTTAATTAAGCTCCTTGAACCTAGGCCCTGCTCTGTTTTTGACATTGTATCCTCCACACTCAACACAGTACCTGGTGCATAGTGAACCCTTATTAAGTGCTTGATTAATTGAGTTGAAAAATTAATAAATCCATTAATACAGGAAGTATTGGGAGGAAGTGAAACAATTCTCTGTCCATGGAATAGAGAGGGTGGTATAGACAGGTAGATAGATAGATGTTAGCTAGATGGATAGATGAAGATATAAATCTATGCAGATCTCTATCTATTCATCCATCCATATGGCTAGCTATAGATCTATCTGTCTGTCAGTCTTATGCTCTGGACCTTCTGCATTAGTTCTGATTTTTAGAAAGAGTGGTTTACTTTTAATGAGGCTTTGGAAAAAGGAAGAGTCAAGTTTTCCTTCCTCTCTAAAATGCATAGAGTCTAAGAGTCCAGGGAGAAAGGGAGGACATGGTACCAGACATGATGTTATTATTAAAGTAAGAATTGTGGAGGGGTTGATGGTGTTTGTGGAACCTTTCAGTTGGATGCTCTAGGGATTCTGTGGCCCTTGGCTAGATATATCTTTGGCTTGGGAGTACTTAAGAGGTACCTCTAGAGACTATAGCATCTAAGGTTGGAGTCTTTAGAGAGAGAATTGGGTACTTAAGGCTAGTTCTCAATTCAAGGTACAGACATAAAGGTCACACTTATTATTTCTTTCTCAGACTCCCAAGTGCCTCCATGAAGTAGGAAAGGACAAAGGAATTCAGAATCAAATCTTTGTTCAGGAATAAATATTATACATTTGGTCATAGGTTCCCATATGACTGTATATGTCTGTCTGTTTGTCTCTTTCATTTCTCTCTTCCTCCCTCCCTCTTTCCCTCTCTTCTTTCCTTTCTTTCTTATTTCCTCCTTCCTTCCTTCTTTTCTTTCTTTCTTTTGTTCCTTCCTTCCTTTTTCTCCTTCTTTCTTCCTTTTACTTTTCTCTCTTCCCTCTGTACTTCTTTTTTTTCCAAAATAAGATTAATTGATGCTTTAAAAAATTATATTATTGTCCTTGTTGATTTTGTCTTCAGTCCCCACGTAATAGCCAGTAAACCATGTCTTTACATGAAGAAAAACAATTAGATAAAACCCCTTAATTGAGTGAACATGTGTGATGGAAATGTTCTGCATCAATAGCCCTTCACATCTCCAGTGAAAAGAAGGAGTTGTGTTGTTGCCATTTCTTCTCTTGGAAGAAGACAAATCATCAAAATCCTACAGCTTCTAACTTAATTTGAGTGTTCTTTCCATATATATCACTGTAGTCATAGGTTTTTTTCTTCCAGTTCTACTAAATTCCTTTGGTATTAATCCATGCCAGTCTTCCAAGGTTTCTTTCAATACCTTACATTTGTCGCAGTGTACACTAGCCAACACTAGTCAATGACATTCATGTAAATCACCTTTGATTCAACAATTTCTTAATGGATCGACATGCTTTTTGTTCAGTTGTCATCTTGGACACAAATATGAGTAGACACTCGTTGAAGAAATAGGCAAGGTCATCAGATAATGATTTGTGCTGTTGAATATTTTATTTAATGACAATTACAGGCATAGATAGTTGGTATGCTTAGTAAATCTGAAAATAATAGAAACCTGAGAGGGATAGCCAACATACTGGATGACTGGATCAAAACTAAAGCTTGCCCAATGAACAACATAAAGATGGCATGGTGGACATAAATGGGTCTCAATATATTATCAATGGTAATTTGATGTGGCAAAAGAGGTGTCACTAAGGAGATTTATAATAAAAAATGAGATAGGTCAGTCCTTTTGGAAGAAGAAAAGATAACGGTTCTTTATTTTTTAAAGTATTTTATTTTTACCCAGTTATATCTAAAAATAATTAAGATTCATTTTTAAAACTTTGAGTTCCAAATTCTCTCCCTCACTCCCTCCCCAACTTATCCCCTTCATTGGGAAGGCAAACAATTCACTATAGGTTATACATGTGTAGTCATACGAAACACTTCCATAATAGTCATAGTGTTAAAGAAAACATATGCAATAAAAGTACCTCAAGAAAAATAATGCTTCAATCTGCACTCAGACACTATCAGTTTTTTGTCTGTGGATGGATAACATTGTCTTAGGTCATTGTATTGCTGAGAATAGCTAAATAACTCACAGCTGATCATCTTACAATATTGCTGTTACTTTGTACATAGTATATTTCACTTTGCATCAGCTCATCTAAGTCATTCCAGGTTTCTCTGAGAGAATCCTGTTCATCATTTCCTACAGTACAATAGGATTCCATAATCACATACCACAGTTTCTTAGATCATTTCCCAATTAATAAACATCCCCTCAATTTCTGATTCTTTAGCTCAAGACAAGGGCTGCCATAAATATTTTCGTACATGTAGGTTCTTTTTTTATCTCTTTCAGGATACAGACATAGTAATGTTATTGCTAGCTCAAAGAGTACACATGCTTTAATAGCCCTTTGGGCATAATTCCCAATTGTTCTATAGAATGGTTCAATCAGTTCACAACTCTACCAACAGTACATGAATGCCTCATCTTTCACACATCTCCTCCAACATTTGTCATTTACCCTTTCTGTCCTATTAGCCAACCTAATAGGTATAAGATAGTATCTCAGAATTGTTTTAATTTGCATCTTTCCATTCAATAGTGAATTAGAGTATTTTGTTTTAATATGGCTAGAGATAACTGATTAATTCACCAGAAAAAATGATGTCTTTTGATCATTTATCCACTTGAGGATGACTCATTTTTTATAAATTTGACTCAGTTCTCTATGTTGGAGAAATGAGGCCTTTATCAGAGAAACTTACTTCAGTTTTTTTTGCAGTTACTATTGCTAACTGTATTTCCCCTCCATCCTATTAATCTATTCTTGCTCTGCTTTCACCCTGTCCCTCCTCAAAAGTGTTTTGTGTCTGACTACCCCTCCCCTAAACTGCCCTCCCTTCTATTAGCACTCCCCTTCTCTTATTCCCTCCCTCTCCACTTTCCTGTAGTGTCAGATAGATTTATATATGCAATTGAATGTATATATTATTCCCTATTTGAGCCAATTCTGATGACAGTAAGGTTCACTCAACTCCCCTCACCTCCCCTGCTTCTCCTCCACTATAAAAGCTTTTTCTTGCCTCTAGTATATGAATTAATTCACTCCATTTTATTTCCCACTTTCTCTTTCTCCCAGTACATTCTTTTCTCACTCCTCAATTTTATTTTATTTGTTTTAGGTATCATCCCTTCACATTCAACTCACACCTGTGTCCTTTGTCTGTATATATTCCTTCTAACAATGAGAAAGGTTTTATGATTTACAAATATTACCTTTCCATGTAGGAATGTAAACATTTTGACTTTAATTTAATTTGACTTTAATTAATTCCTTATCATTAATCTTTCCCATTTACCTTTTTATGCTTCTTCTGAGTCTTACATTTTAAAGTAAAATTTTCCATGCAGCTCTTGTCTTTTTTCAAGAATGTTTGAAATTCTTCTGTCTCACTGAATATTCATTACTTCTCTTCTTGGCTTATACTCAGTTTTGCTAGATAGGTGATTCTTGATTGCAATCCTAGCTCCTTTGCCCTCTGGAATATCATATTCCATGCCCTACAGTTCTTTAAGGTAGAAGCTGCTAAATCTTGTGTTATCCTGATTGTGGCTCCATGATACTTGAATTGTCTCTGGCTGTTTGGAATATTTTCTTCTTGACCTAACAACTATGGAATTTTGCTTTAATATGCCTGGCAGTTTTCATTTCTGGATCTCTTTCAGGAGGTGATTGGTGGATTCTTTCAATTTTTATTTTATCCTCTGGTTCTAGAATATGGGAGCAGTTTTCCTTGATAATTTTTTGAAAGATAATATCTAAGATTTTTTTTTTGATCATGGCTTTTAGGTAGTTCAATAATTTTTAAATGATCTCTCCTGGATCTATTATCCAGGTCAGCTATTTTTATTTTTTCTCCCAATGAGATATTTCACATTGTCTTTTTTCCTTAATTTTGGTTTTGTTTTATTGTTTCTTGTTTTCTCATAAGTCATTAGCTTCCACTTGCTCCATTCAAATTTTTAAGGAATGATTTTCTTCAGTGAGCTCTTGTGCCACTTTTTTCTATTTGGCCAATTCTACTTTTTAAAGCATTTTTCTCCTTACTGACTTTTTGGATCTCTTTTACTATTTGACCTAGTATGTTTTTTGAAGTGTTATTTTCTTTAGTGTTTGTGTGTGTGTGTGTGTTTGTGTTCTTTACCAAACTATTGACTCATTTTTTCACAATTTTCTTGCATCATTCACATTTATCTTCCATTTTTTTTCTACTTGTCTTATTAATTTTCAAAATCCTTTTGTCAAGACCTTCTGTGGCCTAAGACTAATTTATATTCCTCTGGGAGGCTTTGAATGTAGGAAGTTTAGACTTCTGAGTGTATGTTTTGATCTTCCTTGTCAGCATAGGAACTTTCTATAGTCAGCGGTTTCTCACCCCACCCCCACATTGTTTGCTCGTTTTCTCAGACTATTGCTTGACTTTTTAACTTTTTGTTCAGGTAGGGCTCAGCTTCCAAAGTGGAGGGCAAACTGAAGCTTCAAAGGTTTTGTGCTTTCAGAGGTTTTGTTTTTGTTTTTGTTTTTCTGAAGACAACTGTCTTCAGAGATACTTTTGGGGACCTTTATATTTCCAGTTCTTCCAAGGTGGTATGATCTAAGTAGGGGTGTTTACTCCTCTCTTGGTCTGTGCTCTGGTCTGTGAGCAACCACAAATGCTCTTTTCTGCCCTGGAATTGTGAAGAGATTCCCCCTCTATGGTGGACACAAACTCTACTGTGGTAGTACTCCTCCTTGCTCTGGTCACAGACTGTTACCTGGATCCAAGTATGGAAAAAGCAACAGAGTCTTGCCCCAGTGCTAGCAAAATGCCCTCTTCAATCTTCTTCTGATCAGTTGTGTGAACCCATTACCATCTGTGAACCGAAAACTGAGGAAGCAACAGCTACTGCTGCTGCTGCTTCTGCTGCCTCTGCCACTGCAGATTCAGTCACTCCCAAGGCCTGCTCCTGCTTTGCTCAGGCTGTGGCTGTGCTGGGGCCAGGGCAGTTATGGCATGGCCTGTGCTGAACTGCACTCCACTCTCACCTAGGCATAATAGAGCTTTCCTGCTAACATTCTAACATGTTTTGGGCTGGAAATTTGTTTCCTACTATCTTTCTGTGGGTTGTGTTGCTCTAGAATTAGTTTAGTCACTTTTTAAAGATGTTTGGAGGAAAGCTTGGTTGAATCCCTACCTTTACTGTGCTGCCTTGACTTAAGCCCCAAAGTTGTTGCTCTGTTGACCCAAATGCTTTATTGATATTAACAAGAAAAGAAATCTAGGGGGCAGAGCCAAGATGACAGACTAGAAAGACACAAGCAGGGTCTCCCCACACAGCCCACAAAATACCTGTATAGAGGGACTCTCAACAAATTCTGGAGCAGCAGAAGTGGAGAACAACAGAGTGGAGGAGATTTCCAGCCCACAGTGACCTGAAAGGCCCACAGGAAACATTGGTTGCACTGGATGCAGAGCAGAGCACGAAGCCCAGCCCAGCCTTGGACAAGAGGCCCAGCACAATGAGACTCTGCAAGGAGGACACATTGGGGGTGGAATCTCCAATCGCAGCAATGGGTCCTCAGATCCCTCAGCCCACAGGCGCCAAAGGTCCGTGACGGGGTTTTTCAGCTGGCCAGGAAGGGAGAAGGGCCTTCCCATAGCTCTGGCAGCAGGCAGGGGCCACAGAGGCTACACATCAGCCCATACACACTGCTCCATTTCTGGAGCATAAAAACCCCTGGAGGCACTGAAAAGCTGAGTCTTGCCTCCACCCTGGGTGGAAGCCTTGGGAGAGCTGGTCTTTGTCTCACACTGAATGGTGGCCCTGCCCATCCAGCTTATTTGAAAATCAGCCCCCAGGGCTGACTTGGTGGAACTGGAGGCCAGGTGGCTGTGGTAACTGCTAAGATTCTGGGCACAAAAATCCCTGTCTGCATCCAGACCAGTACACACTTGATCGTGCCACCTTGGAGGAACTGAGATCTCACAGATTCCCAGAGTATACCTTACTCTTGACAAAGGACCCAAAAGTCAAGTAAATGGTTCAGAAAATGACCAAAAAAGGGAAGAAAAAAATAAGACCATAGAAGGTTGCTTTCTTAGTGAACAGATATCTCCTCCCATCCTTTCAGATGAGGAAGAACAATGCTTACCATCAGGAAAAGACATAAAAGTCAAGGTTTCTGTATCCCAAACATCCAAAATAAATATTCAATGGGCTCAGGCCATGGAAGAGCTCAAAAAGGATTTTTGAAAATCAAGTAAGAGAGGTGGAGGAAAAACTGAGCAGAGAAATGAGAGAGGTGCAAGAAAAGGATGAAAAGCAGGTCAACACCTTGATAAAGGAGACCCAGAAAAATGCTGAAGAAAATAACACCTTCAAAAATAGGCTAACTCAATTGGCAAAAGAGGTTCAAAAAGCCAATGAGGAGAAGAATGCTTTCAAAAGCAGAATTAGCCAAATGGAAAAGGAGGCTCAAAAGCTCAATGAAGAAAACAGTTCTTTAAAAATTAGAATGGAACAGATGGAGGCTAATGACTTTATGAGAAACCAAGAAATTATCAAACAAAACCAAAAGAATGAAAAAATAGAAGACAATGTCAAATATCTTACTGGAAAAACAACTGACCTGGAAAATAGATCCAGAAGAGACAATTTAAAAATTATGGGGCTACCTGAAAGCCATAAACAAAAAAAAAAGAGCCTAGGTATCATCTTTCATGAAATTATCAAGGAAAACTGTCCTAATTGTCTAGAACCAGAGGGCAAAATAAATATTGAAAGAATCCACCAATCACTTCCTGAAAGAGATCCCAAAAGAGAAACTCCTAGGAACATTGTGGCCAAATTCCACAGTTCCCTGGTCAAGGAGAAAATATTGCAAGCAGCTAGGAAGAAACAATTCAAGTATTGTGGAAATACAATCAGAATAAGACAAGATCTAGTAGCTTCTCCATTAAGGGATCTAAGGATGTGGAATATGATATTCCAGAAGTCAAAGGAACTAGAACTAAAAGCAAGAATCACCTACCCAGCAAAACTGAGCAGAATACTTCAGGGGAAAAAATGGTCTTTCAATGAAATAGAGGACTTTCAAGCATTCTTGATGAAAAGACAAGAGCTGAAAAGGAAATTTGACTTTCAAACACAAGCATGAAGAGAAGCATGAAAAGGTAAACAGCAATAAGAAGTCATAAGGGATTTACTAAAGTTGAACTGTTTACATTCCTTCATGGAAAGACAATATTTGTAACTCTTGAAACTTTTCAATACCTGGGTAGTTGGTGGGATCACACACACATGCACACACACACACACACACACACACAGATAGAGAGCACAGAGTGAATTGAATAGATTGGGATCATGTCTTAAAAAATGAAATTAAGTGGTGAGAGAGAAATATATTGGGAAGAGAAAGGGAGAAATGGAATGGGGCAAATTATCTCCCATAAAAGAGGCAAGCAAAAGACTTTTTAGTGGAGGGAAAAAGAGGGGAGATGAGAGAAAAAACATGAAGCTTACTCTCATCACATTTGACTAAAGGAAGGAATAAAATGCACACTCATTTAGGTATGAAAACCTATCTTACAATACAGGAAAGTGGTGGAGAAGGGGATAACCAGGGTGGGGGGTGATGGAAGGGAGGGCAGTGGGAGGAGGGAGCAATTTGAAGTCGGCACTCTTGGGGAGGGACAGGATCAAAAGAGAGAACAGAAGCAATGGAGGGCAGGATAGGATGGAGGGAATATAGTTAGTCTTACACAACAGGACTATCATGGAAATCATTTGCAAAACTACACAGATATGGCCTATATTGAATTGCTTGCCTTCCCAAAGGGAATGGGTAAGGAGGGAGGGATGAAGAGAAGTTGGAACTCAAAGTTTTAGGAACAACTGTCGAGTATTGTTCTTGCTACTAGGAAATAAGAAATACAGGTAATGGGGTATAGAAATTTATCTTGCCCTACAGGACAAAAGAGAAGAGGAGGACAAGAGAAGGGAGGGGTGTTAGACGAGAGGGCAGATTGGTGATAGGGGCAATTAAAAAGATTGGTGTTTTGGGATGGGGGAGAGGAGAAATGGGGAGAAAATTGGAACCCAAAATTTTGTGAAAATGTATGTTAAAAGTTAAATAAATAAATTAGAACAAAAAAACCCCACAAAAAAAAACCAACAAAAAAAGAAATTTAGGAAGGCCTCTAGCATGTTAGATCTACAAAGGAGAATTCATGGAAGAATCACTGATAAGAATCACATGGATTGTAATCATGGATGGTTTAGGACCTACACCAGTGAAAGGCATACTTACAAATGAAATTGTAGATCTGTAGAAAACACATGTTTTTTACCCAAGACTTCCAAAGACAGAATTGAGAGAATTATACAGTCAGCAAAATTCATTTTGCTTCAGTTATCAGGAAAATTAATAACCTGGTACTTCATTCTTGAAGTTTCCTACTCTGTCAGAAGAAGTGGTTAGGCTAGGTGATCTCTAAGGTGCCAAGCACCTCTAAATCTGTGATCTTGTGATCCAGTTGGAATAGCCCAGGCTTTTGTTTGTTTGTTTGTTTTCTTTTTTTTTTTTTAACACTTTCCTCCCAAGGCAATACTGAAAAATGGGTAGAGTTTTCAATGGAAATGCGAGATTGGAAACTATTACCTACCAACTGTAGAGCCATAGTCCACTTCCTTAAATTCTCAGAATCTCAATTTCCTCTTCTGTAAAATGATGCTGATACTATCTTTCTACTGTGAAGTCTACTGACTTCACAGGGTCATAGTTGAGAGAATATTTCCCAAACCTTTAAGTCCTATAGAGATAGAAGTAATGTACGACCAGAGACTTTCTTTGACATCCTCTTTCTATAAGAATCTGGTGAGATATTGACTTGCTCCATGGAAATTTTTCTTGGAGCCTGGAAGAAGAAAA
This sequence comes from Notamacropus eugenii, assembly GCF_028372415.1. Taxonomy (NCBI): domain Eukaryota; kingdom Metazoa; phylum Chordata; class Mammalia; order Diprotodontia; family Macropodidae; genus Notamacropus; species Notamacropus eugenii. Next base: position 733,082,083 of record NC_092872.1, on the reverse strand, counting down.
ATAATATAAGGGGAAAACAGAAAAAAAAGAAAATTGAGAGTGTGAAATAGGAGACAAATAGTCCACTTAAGACTTATAATCCTTTTCAACCTGATATTTTTTTCTGAAGGCAGCCAGTAGAGTGCTGAGCCTGGAGTCAGGAAAAAAAAATAGCTGTATGACCCTGGACAAGTCACTTGTCTCTCTTTGCTTCACTTCCTCATCTGTGAAATGGAAATAATAATAGCACTTACTTCCCTGAATGTTGTGAGACCAAATGATTTGAAAATTGTGAAACATAGTACAGTGCTCCACACTTAGTAAGTGCTATGTATATTAACTGTATGGGTGTGTGTATCATATGCACGTTATATATGGCACATATACACATGTCTGTATGTATCCATACATGAATATGTGCATTACACACCTCAATTTATGTACATATGTATTGCATATATGTACATGTACATACGTATGTATCTTATAAAGAGGTAATGATTCAGAGCAGCATCATTTGTGAAAAGATTAGTTTCCTGGAAGCCCAGGAGGCTGGAAGGAGGGCAGTGGATGCCTAGCTCCCCGGAAGCTTACCTTGGGCTTTTTCAGCCCCTGCAAAAAAAAAAAAAACATGAAAATCAGAGACCTATTGCCAGACTTGACTACATAAGGATGGAGTATTCAAGAAAGAAGGAGTCTGGTATATGATAGGCTTCAGGTGTGGGCAAACCTGCTGCATTTAGACAAGAAAGGGTGAGAAGGAACATTTGATTAAGGTAATTGAGGCAAACGGTAAAATAAAATGAATGCTGTCCTTGGAATGTGTGAAAGGGCCTGGATTAATATCTACTCTTTCTCTACCTGTGCGGACTTGGGTAATTCACTTCATTTCACTGGCCTCAGTTCCCTCATCTGGAAAATGAGGAGACTGGATTGTGGATGGCCTTCAAGGCTCTAAATCTTTACTCCTGTGAGTAACAATAATAGTATTTACTGACCATTACAATGTGAAAGCAATTTCTATAAGGTTTGCAAAGTACTTCTCCCTGTATGATCTCATTGGCTTTCACAAAAACCCTGTGAGGCAGGTGTTATTATTCTCCCTCTTTTATGTATAAGGAAGATGAGGTAAGTGACTTGCCCAGGGTCACACATCTAGTCAGCCTCCTAAGGAAGAATTCAAACTCAGATATTCTTGATTATAAATTAAGAGCTCTATCCACTGAGTCACCTAGATCAATGGGTCAGGGCAGGGGAAGGACCAGGAAGGAGAGAGACTGGGTGCAATGGTGATTCATGATCTCCTTGCCTTGTCCTGTCATTGAGGATTGATTCTATTCTTAAATTTAGAACTGGAAGAAACCTTTGAGATCATCTACCATAACTTATTTGGTTTAATGAATATTAATTAGTGTGTGAAGGTCCACAAATAGTATGAATAAATGTTGGAGAGTTTATAAGAGGAAGGGATCATTGTGTCAATCTGGGATTGGCTTAGATGGATGGGTGGGAGAGAAGAAGACTTCTGAGATTAGGGGTTCTTACCTTTGTGTCTATGTCCTGGACCCTATTGACCTTCTAGTGAAGCCTGTGCACCTCTTCTCAGAAGAATATTTTTAAGTCAATAGAGGGAATGCTAAATTTCAGATAAAGGTTTGTAAAAGTAAAGATATCATTTTTTTAGGTTAAGAATCCTCCAACTTAGACAAATGACATTTGAATTGGACCTTAAATAAAGAATGTGATTCTAATTGGAAGAGATAGAGGAGGGGTGTTTCCCAGGAATAAAAAACAGTGTGAACAAAGCTTCCCAAGAAGGCCAGTTTCCATGCCTTTGTATGTGTTATTCTCTGTGTCTGCAATGCCTGTCTTGCTCTGCCTCTTCAAATCTCCAGCTTTTTCCAATTACATTCTTGGTTTTGCTTTCTAAACTAGGAGTTTCTTGATTTCTCCTCTGACTTCCCCCTGGTTTTTTTGTGTTCTAAACCAATGAAATTTCTCTCTGTTAAATTACATCTTCATTTTTTTCTTTATCTAGTTGTGTGACCCTGGGCAAGTCATTTAACTTCTAGTGTCCCTGAACAACTCTCTAGGACTGTAAATTGGGGGAGAATTGCCCCCTCTGCATCACTGGTGGAAAATGTGTACACCAGGAATTTACCACACTTATTCATGTGTATGTTTTCTCTAGAGAGAGAGGGGGTGAGTTCTTCCTTAAGAAAAGGAATTGTTTCTTTGTGTGTGTGTGTGTGTGTGTGTGTGTGTCCATGTGTATATGTCCAAGTGTGTGTGTTTAGTTATTTCAATTGTGTGGACCTTATGTCTCTTTGTGACCCTATCTGGAGGTTTCTGGTAAGCATACTGGAATGGTTTACCATTTTCTTCTCCATCTCATTTTACAGACACAAAAATTGAGGCAAGTAGGGTTAAGTGACTTGCCCAAGATCACAAAACTAGTAAGTCTCCAAGACCAGATTTGAACTCAGGTCCTCATGACTCCAGGTCCAACGTTCTATCTATTGTGCCTTTTATCAATTCTGAACTTTCTAGCCCTCCTGTGAACTATAAACTCCTTGAGTGCAGGGAATGTTTCATCCTTTGTCTTTCTTCCTATAGTACCTATCAGAGTGCTTTGTATGCGCACATATGTAGACCACATATATCTCTGCACATACCCACACACATACACACACTTACACACACATTTATCCAAACCTGTAATTTACTCAGTGTGGTGAGTTCCTGCTATGGAGGCTCCTGACATTACAGGCAAGTCAGGGGACAGCTTATCTGTAATTTAAAGTCCTGTCAAGTTGCCAGTGACCCCCAGACTTGAACTGCTTTGCCCAGAATCACGGAATCATCATGACTCAGCCAGCACTTGAGTCTAGTTCTGGATCTCAAAGCTGGCCATCCAGTGTATTATGCCCAGCTACCTTTTCTACCTGACTTATAGTAGCCACTTAATACATATTGGGTTGAATTGAATCAAAATGTCTAAAGCATGAGGCCCAGGAAGAGGCAGATGGTGAGATGAGCCTGGAAAAGTCAATGAAAGGGAGATTGAGGAGTGCCTTCAATGTCAGGCTAAGGGATTTGGGATTTAAGATTTATTCAGTGTCAAGCCATGGATGCTTTTTCAAGCAAGAGAAGTGGGGGTGGTGTGTGTGTGTGTGTGTGTGTGTGTGTGTGTGTGTGTGTGTTGAAAGTGTCCATTAGGAAGCTGAACATAGCAGTCTTATATCAAATGGATTGGAGAGACGCTACAGGCACAGCCACATGGTGTAGGTGATGAGGTGACTTACTGGAGACAGTGAGCATGGAGGTGGGGCTGGGTAAATATGAAAGACACCAGGGAGGGGGAATCCACAGGATTCAACCACATATTGAGCTGGGGCTGAAGGTGGGGAATTTTGAAAGCAAGGAAGAGGGAGGAGGTAAAGATGACTGATATTTCAAGCCTGGGTGACTGGGAGAATGGTTGAGGCCATTAACAGGAACACAGCTGTTAAGAGATGCCTTGGGAATTAGGTCATAGCAAGGGCACCTTGCAAAAATCTTAGGAACGGTGAGACCAAAGGATTAATCTCTTTCAATTTAGATCAATGAGCAATGGACAATTTCATCCTTTCTCCCAAGATACCATTTCTGTAGGCATGGATCCTGAATGAATTGCACCTCATCTTTGAACATAAAACATGTTCTTTCCTTTTTCCTTTGGTTAGTGGCTTAAAAAAAGCATCTGTTTTGTTAAACCATCAAGCCCTAAGCACTTTTTATGAATTAAACCAAAGAAGGCTTTTTATTTTTTTTTTCCTGAAACTCTCATGTATCTCTCAGTTTCCTCCTCTGACAATCTTAAAACATTTTAGAGTGCGCAAAATAATAAGAGCCTTCTGCTAAGGGCACTTGTTGGTGGCAGATCTGTATTAGCCCATGGTTTATGGTGATTAAAATTTGATATAGTGCAGGCAAATCAATAGAATCACAGAGTCGGATGGTAATTTGCGGCAGATGGAACCTGAGAACAGCATTTCTATTTCTGTGTTATAGTCTTTCTGTCTATTAGTTGTGCTGGAGACTTTATTAATAGCCCCCTGACCATCAAGATGTCAATGCTGAAAAAGCCCCATTTCTCCCCCCCGCCCATCCTTCTTGCCATGTCAGGAGAATTGTATGTATCTTATTTTATGACATTTTTTTCTCCTTGTGAAAATATTTGGGTGCTGTCCTTTATTTGGCTTTTTTTTTTTCCTGTGCAAATGGATTATCCTGAGGACTGTCACGTCACACACAGCCCAGATGAAGGTGGCTATGGGCCCAGGGGGATTCAGACACTGTGGCTTCTTTTGATTCTATATCCTCCTCAGGCTGGATTTCTTGTGAAACAACAAAAGAAAACTAACTCCTGTAATAGACTTGATTATTTTTATTTTTTCACATGAACTAGAGTGTATGAATTTGGGTCCTATACATTTGGACTTGACAATGATCCAGATTCAGTACATGAGATTCTTACTGGGAAAAGCATTTGAAATAATTATTGCTGTTTAGCCATTTTTTGGTTGTCTTCACTCTGCATGACCCTATTTTTTTTGTTTGATAAATATATTGGAATGGTTTGTCATTTCTTTCTCTAGCTCAATTTAAAGATGAGGAAACTGAGGCAAATAAGGTTAAGTAACTTGCTCAGAGTCTTAGAGCTAAGACGGGATTTCAACTCAGTTACACCTGACTCTAGGTCCAGCACTCTATCTACTATACCACCTTGGAGGTCTCAGTCATGAAGACTGGAAAATTCATGACTGAGTAGTGTTTTTTTAAAATTCAATTATTCATTCCTTCTACGTAGACCTTAGTTTTTGACTCTAGCAATTAATTCTTTCATCTAAAGGGCTTTTATAGGTAGGACACATTTTTATGTCATGTTGTCCTGATGGGAATTGTAATGTTTTCATTATCTGGCCTCATTTGCATATTACTGTTTTATGGGCTGAATGTAAGTATAGCTTACTATCAGTGCATCTTAGCATTCTTCTCTGCCCATTCTATGCTATCTTTGGGGGAAGAAGACATTCTAAATTGTTTATATCGATAAATTTTATTGATTGGCTCCTCAAGGTCAGGTAATGAGTCAGCCTACCATATGCAAACAAAATGGCAACTGACGACTTTTCGTATGGGCACATTTATGAACGTGTCCATTTTGAAGAATCATGAGTATCTTATTCTTTTGATCTGAGTAGGGTAATAGAATCATGGAATTAGAGCTGAAAGGAACCTTAAAGGTCATTGAATCTAATCCTCTCATTTTATAGATGAGTAGGCTCAAGTCTAGAGAGATAAAGCGACATGACAAGGTCATGTAGTAAGAGGCAAAGGCAAGAACTGAATCCAGGTCATCCAAATCCAAATGCAGTAGGTTTTTTGTTTTGTTATGTCTTGTTTTATTTGTTTCCCTATTGCATATCAGTGCACCCCACCTTCCCCCAAAAACAAACAAGCAAAAAAGTACTGCTCTCCCTGCTCACTCCATTCTCTTAGGATACAATTTCCTTCAAGATTTAAATGCTACCTTCTGTTGCAAGACCTTTAAAGGGTCCCAGAGTTGCTAATGTTTTAACTTTCAAGTCTGTCTTTAGAATCATTTGGCAGTCCAGTGAAGTCTATGGATACTTCAGGATGTTTTTAATCACATACAATAAAATGTAATAATTACAAAGAAAATATTTTTGAAATGGTTATTAAAATATCACACACACAGTAAAGTAAGAAGCTTTCCTGTATATCAGTACATATGTGCATCCCTCATTAGAATGTAAATTCAAATGCAGAGACTGGTTTTGCTTTCTGTTTATTTGCTCGCATAACCAGCATCTAGGAATGGCTGGTTCATAGTAAACACTTAAAAACTTGTTGAGTGAAAGAGTGAGACATAATACTTTAAAAACTTATATTTATTTGAAATATTCTTTTTTTAAAAATTTGAGTCCCAACTTCTCTACCCTGTCACTCCTCTTCCACTTATTGAGAAGGCAGAGTTCATCAGTTCTCACTTTGGAGGTGGGAAACTTTTCTCATCTAAAATCCTTCAGAATTTCTTGGCTCACACTATTGAACAGAGTAACTAAATCTTTCACAGTGGATCGTCGTTGAAATATTATCACAGTGCACAATCCTTATTCTGTTCAATTCACTCTGCATCAGTTCTTGTAGGTTTTCCAATGGGTGTTGTGTTTTTTTTTTCTGAAACCTCCCTCTTCATTTCTTTTTGCATCATATCATTCCATCACAATCATATCCTATAACTTGTTCAATCATTCCGCAGTTCATCCCCTCAATTTTGAATTCTTTGTACAGAAAAAGCTACTATACATATTTTTGTGCACTTAAGTCCTTTTTTCTTTTTTGATGACCTCTTTGTATTATAGACCTACTAGTGATATTACTTTGTCAAAAAGTATACAGAGACTTTTCAGCCTTTTGGGCCTAGTTCCAAATTGTTCTCCAGAACCTTTGGGCCAGTGCGCATCTCCACCACCAGTGAATTAGAAGATGAAATACTCGTCAAATGGATCTGTGAAACACTCAAGTTAAAATCCAACCTCAGATATGTACTATCTCCATGAGGTAGGGTGAGTCATTTAAACGACTGAATCTTAATTTGTTTTTTGATGTATAATTGAGAAAGTGAAGTGGTGGAGTGGATATCCCCATCTGAAGTTGAGTTGAGTTAAAATCCAACTTCATATACTTACTAGCTGTGTGGCCCTGAGCAAGTCACTTAACCCTGTTTGTCTCAGTTTCCTCATCTGTAAAATGAGCTGAAGAAGGAAATGGCTAACCATTCCCATATCTTTACCAAGAAAACCCCAAATAAGGTCATGAAGAGTCCAACATGACTGAAATGATACAACAGTGTACAATGGGTGGGGGTGATTAATAATTCTAACACCCCACAGGGACATTTTCAACATCAAACAATGTAATATACTTAAATCTCTTTGCCAACTAAGTATTGTAATTGGTAAGATCAGATGTTATTGTTCTGTGGCTTTTTTCAGTAATATATATCCTTTGCAAAGTCACGGACCTTATCTTCTCTTTCTTTTGATCTCTTCCTTTTAATGCCTGATCTGTTCTTTAGACAAAGAAGATACTTAAAGAAACTTTCTACCAGACTCAAGGTTAGAGAAGAAACTCTGCTTTGATTAGACTTGATCCTCTTCCAAATCTGGCCAACCCAATCCTAGAGCTATTTGAGGAGGGAGCTGAAACTCCCTGAAGAAAAAGGGATAAGGGCTAGCACACTGCCTCTGGCAATGTGCTATATGTCAGAGTGACCAACCATCATTCAAGGGGACTTAGATGCTTCATTGTTTGAATGTAGCAGGGAGACCCAGGATCATCTTGACTTTCCATTTAGCTCTGGGCTTCTCTGATCATTGCTCTCTCTGAATGGTGAAAACAAGGGCATTGCTAAACAATTTTCTGCCCATCCTTTGTATGAGACCCTGTGGTATTTCATGACTCACCACTCTTCAGCATTGCCAAAGGAACATTAAAAAAATAATAAAATAGGCCTTTGTTTCAGGGAGAAGCTTGGGAGTCATTAAAATTCAATTCCTTTCAATTAAAGCTACATTAAATTTGAGGGTCACCCAAAGGGCAAGACAAAAATGCATGGTGGGTGTGATTTGGCTACAGCAGACCACAGAGGAAGGGTTGAATGAGAGGAACAGCTTTAGCCAGGCTATCAGGAAAAAAAGTTTGTTTGCTATAGAAGGTGGAGTAGACTAGGTGAGGAGAAGGAACCATAGGGACAATCTTTGTGCTCTCTTAGTATCCGCTTAGTGACATGATGCCCTGAGAAGGGCTTCTATTCCCACCCTGAAGGAAATTAATAGGAGGATACAGACATGAGTTGAACCAGAAGAGGTATGAATGGGCTGTGATGGGCATTGTGGGAAGGACTTACCACATCACTGAGATCACCCATCCAATTACCAAATTGTCTCTCTATGAGACAACTAGATTTAACTTGGGTCAGGATTAAATACAAAGCTTCCTAAAGAGATGAGTCAGTGTGTTGCTGTCCATAACGTCATGGATTCAGAGTCAGGCAGGAATACCTGAGTTCCAGTCTCTTCTCAGACATTTATCAAATATAGGAGCCTAGCTTATTCTCTTAACCTCTCTCTATCTATTTTCTCATCTATAAAATGGAGATTATAAAGTATCACATATTATTGTGTTAAAATGAAAATTCTATGTTCAAGTCTTCACGCTGATTAAAGAGGCAAAATTCAAGACAAGAAAGTTAAAAAAGGGTTTTATTAACACAACAAAGTAGCATGTGTTGTTGGGCACACAAGTTCATGCAGAATTCAAATTGCTTTTATAGACAGCAATAGGCATCTTCCAAAGAAGGGCAATGGGCTTAGTGCCCCTCAGCTCCTCCCTATGGATTTTAATTGATTCTTGTTGACTTTCAGTTTTAGTCCTGTCCAACCCATTTTCATCTCTTTTGGGGTTTTCTTGGAAAAGTTACTAGAATGGTTGCCATTCTCTTCTCCAGCTGATTTTGTAGATAAGGAACTGAGTCAAACAGAGTTAAGTCATTTGCCCAGAGTCACACAGCTAATGAGTATCTGAGGCTCAGAATTTGGACTTAGAAAGAGGAGTCTTCCTTATTCCAAGCCCAGTGAATTATGCACTGCCTGGTCACCTAGCTGCTCTATTTTGATTGGCCTACATTTCAAAGAAAAGATGGGATTAGTGTTTAAGAGATATGGAGAACACTTACATTTTCCTCTCCTATAGGGTCACCCTCCCCAAAGTCAAGCAAGATTAAAACATGGTGACTGTGTGCTAGTGACTGCTTTTACATCAATGAAAGCATAGTATATATAAAGAACTCGGCTAAATTTAAAGCATTAAATGAATGATACAAGTAAATAAATGTTAGCTAGGCTTAATAAATATTCTCAATGAGGCATCAAGAGAGCCTCATTGGTTCCAGTAGAAGCCAATCAGTCTTCATTCAACAATCAATCAATAAGCATTTATAAAATACTCACTGTATGACAAGCATGATGCTGTTAAAGATATAGAGAAAAAAGGGAAACCACCAAATTGTGTCCTCCAGTAACTTACGCTATAATGGGGATACAACTTGTGCAGAAATGGGAATACATTAGATGCCGAGTAGATACAAGAGAACTTTAGAGGGGAAGGTACTATCCAGTTCGTTTTCATTCAATAAACCTTAATCATTTGCCAATTCTGAACCCAGGGCTGAGATAGGCATAAATGGAGGCCCAAGGGAGGTATGCCACCTTTATCCATAGGGAATCTTCAGTATGATTGAGGCCATAGGCCACATACTTATGAAAATACAGATGAATGTTTAGAATTATTTGTTTTATTGGAATTTGTCTTCTTAATATGGTTCCCCAGTAGGCGTCTCCTCCATCTCTGTTTTTATTTCTGAAGGGTCTCACGTCTAGTACCAAGAGCAGAGGCCTAGCCTCTAGAATGCCTGTTCTCACTGTTTAATGGGCTGCTTCCAAGTTCTCAGACTAAAAAAACACATCTTACATGACCATTAGCTCTTGGGGTGTCCTAGTTAAATGGAAATTCTGTGTTAGAAGTTACTGTGAATTCTCTGTCCTAGTTCTCTTAGGAAGGGACACTGTGACCAGAAGCCCTGTGGACCATAATTAGGTCTGTGTTCAGGACTTTTCCTTAGCTACTTTTAGAAGTGTTAGAAAAAGGGAATAGGCCCTTTCAGGGGATAGTGAATCAGCCTAGGTGTGCATGGACACGTGTGAACATGAGTGTCCACGTGCTTACTTAGTGATCTCTAAGTCTACCAAACTTTTGCTTAGGGTGTAAGTTCTGGTTTTGGAGTATGGAAGATGAGCTGAGTTCAAATCTTGCCTCTGACACTACCTTTGATAGTAACCTTAAGTGAGCCACTCAATCTCTCTAGACCTCTGTTTCCCTATTTCTGAAAAGAGGGTATTGGAATTCATGAACTCTAAGGTCAGCAGCAGACCTAAATCCACTCACCACCATTACAATTACAAATCTTTTATTATATTTTTTCCTGCTCCCCCAGCTCCTCACACTTTCTTCTCTTTGATTGTCTTCTATCTGCTTTATATATCATTCATATATCTAGTTATTTACTTATTGGCATCTAATTTGGAATGTCAATTCACTGAAGGCAAAGACTGTTTTTTCCTTTCTTTGTATTCCTTAGCATGTAGGGTCTCACATATAGGAAACTTTCAGTACATGCTTGCTGCCTGAGAGACTGTCTGATAGAGTGGTATATCCATTTTTTGCTCCTCGTATTTTTACAATGTTCTATCTATGCTACAAAGTGAGAAGACCTTGATGTGCAAAAAGCTGAACTTTGGTGGCAGGAAGAGGCTTCCATTTCTTGAAGTTGCTGCATGATTTCTCAGATGTAATTTGGCTTCTCTCCTCTCCATTTTGGGGCCTAGATCATTCATTGTCTTTTTCAAGTGTCTGGACAAAAGCATGCCCTCATGCACTAATTCAGATATGCCCATCCAATGCCATGAGACAATCTGCCAGACATGCTGCTCTCCCCAGCTTTATTCACATGAGTTATGAAGAAATAAAGATAACACACACACACACACACACACACACACACACACACGCACACACACACACACACACAAAGCCTGGGCCTTACTGTTGGTAAACAGCATGGTAAGGGTAAAGAGTGCTGGCTGTGCAGTCAGATGACCTGAGTTTGAATTCTGACCCTTCTGCTTTGTACCTTTATGACCTTGGATGAGTCACTTAATTTCTTCTGGCCTCCATTTTCTCATCTGTAAACTGGAGGGGATGGTCTCTATGATGTCCAAGTTCCTTTTCAGCCCCAGGTGACTCATCCTAAGATTGTTCTCCTCTTCATCTCAAAGACAGTGTGTAAGGAGAAGGAAATCAGGACAGGATTCCTGTTTCAGTTGCTGCCAGTGAACTTTTCACTTTTCTCCCAAGGAAGGACCATGAGCACCCAGTCCTAGGTGTGGGAGTGCAAGAACATCACTTAACTGCCAGGTCGTTTACTGGGTCTTTATGAAGAAAGTGCTTTGATAGACTTGAATCTTTATCAGATGGTGTGTATAAGACTGAATCCTTTATATGACCTACCTCTGTTCCTTCCCACCATTTTTCCCACTTCCAGCTCAAAAGATCTTTTCCCCAACAATCTGATTGCCCCTCTCCCACCCCATTCTACAAGATCCAGCTAAAAACTCCACCTCCCTTTATCACCTCTTTCTTACTACCTCAGCTCATCAAACACCCTGACCCTGAATTCTGAGGACTCATAATTAATACTATTCATAAGATGCTGGGCTTATACTTTCTTTTATTAGTTTTCATTTGACGTGTATATATTTTGTTCCTCAATTGGAGCTAGGTTCTCTCAGATAAGACAGTAAAATATATTTCATGGAGGCAGGGACTGTTATGTTTTCTGTCCTTGTGCTCTCATTGACTAATACAATGCAGGCCACACAGTAGATACTTAAAAGCTTGTTATGTTAAATTATTTGACATCCCTATGGAATTTCTTTTTTGTGTCCCATGTGGGTGAGTGCAATGAGCGTCTATACACATTACATGTTCAAAATAGCTAGACTGTTAATTCATATTTCTAGTCACTTGCCTTCCTCTTCAAAATAACCCATAATACTTGACATTTTTTTCTCTCACTGTTTAAAAATCACCTCTTTCCCTCCTCTCTTTCTCTTCCTCTTCTCTCCATGTACTTCTTGTTCCATCCCCTTTTTTAATTTTCCTTTTCCTCCTGTTATTTTCTCCTCTTCCTCCCTCTTTCCCCTCTCTCTTACCTTTTCTTTTCCTACTTACCCTTATTTTCTCTCTCCTTATTTTCTCCCTCCCTTCTCCTTTATTTTTCTTCTCCCTTTTCTTTTTCCTTCTCCTGCCCTTTCTCTCTCACTCTCATTCCCTTTTCTCTCTACCTCTTTCTTTTCCTTCCTCTTTGTCTCTTTCCTCATTTCCTTCTTGTCATGTACTTTAGCCCATAATCTTCCTCTTTGTACTTTAGCCCATAATCTTCCTCTTTGCTATTTCCTTCTTATCTTTCTCGTATTCCCCTCCTCCTTCCTTTCTCTACCTTACATTCATGTGTCTCCTCCTTTTTGTTCTCCTTTTCTTTCTTTCCCTTTCTCTTCTCCCATGTTACCTCCTTCTCTCTCTTCTTCTCTGTTCTCTTTCCTCTCCCCATTATCTTCTTCTCTTTCTCTCTCCCCTCCTCCTCTCACTTGATTAATCGTTCCCTTTTCTACAGTTTTGTTCAGTTCCCTTTGTTTAAAAGTCCAATACTTTACCCACTCCCAAGCCTCCTGCTGTAGAGATCTAAAGAAGAACTCTACTTTTGAAGATAGGAGAAGTTACTTCCCTGGAACTTGAATTGACTGATGGCACTATCCTCTTGAGAGTTGTCCCCTCACCCATTTATACTTCCTGCCAGAGCTGAAACCAGACTGTCTGAGATTGGGCTGGAAGAGTGGGTACAAGAAGGGAAACAACTCTCTCATAGAAACACCAAGGGAATTCCAAAGTTAAGTCCCAGAAATAATCTGCTGTTTATTTTGCCGGAATTCTTCTGTAGTTTTGTGAAAACTAGCAAAGCCTTCCATTTCTACTTAGAAATATTTAGGGTAATATTATTTAGGCCAGTTGATAAGTTCCCCCTGGTAGAACTAAGGGACTGGTTGAAAATCTGGACTCGATTCATTATTCATAGACAGAGGGATGTTTTGTGTAGTATGATTTGATTTGGTCTCAAAGAATCCTGACTATGGTAGCCCTGCTTGCTCATAAACAGACAGAATAAATTCATTAGAGCTTATGTCAAGGCTGATTTTTATCTTCAGAGAAATGAGACAGTTATTGGAATAGTTCAGATCAAAAAAGCCCAAATGTCTTTTCATTATGCAGATCACTGAGGGAGGGGTTGAGAATGATAGGGGTCAGCACAGAGGCCTCTCTGCGCTTGTGGATGGAGTTTGCCCATTTGGGAGTTTCCTAGAACAATGAAAATGCAGGTTCTGTCTCTTGTGTCCTGTATTTTTCAATCCAGATGTAAAATTCTAAATTAATGGGTCATACTCTGCTTGGATTGAGAACATGTCCATGAGAACTGCTTGGGTGTCCATGGTCCAGTTCTCCCCTTATGAATAGAAGTAATAATAAAGTTATTCTGGCTCAGAAAAATGAAGTGTATTGAGTTATTTTTTTCCAGCCATGGGTAGAGGCCACTCTCAAATCCAACATGGATGTAGGCACAATGTAGGTGCTTTGTTTCAAGGGAAGTTTTGCTCTTAGTCTGTTGTACAGCAAGAAACAATGGTAGTGGTATTCATGGTGTTCAAAGTCCTTCTTAATCTAGCCCCCTCCTTGTCTTCTTACACCTTACTCCTTACCATATACACTTTGATTCGGTGGCTGACCTCCTGACTGTTTCATGAGAACAAAACATTCCATTTCTTGGTTCTGGACCATTTCCTATGGCTCTCCCCCGTGCCTGGAAAGTTTTTCCTCCTCATCTCTACCTCCTGGCTTTCCTGGTATCCTGTTTTCTAAAAATAAGCTTTTCCCAAGCCCTCTTAATTACTGTCCCCTATGAATTCCTTTCTATTTTCTTCTAGATAGCTTGTTTGTATTTGCTTGCCTTATTCACCTGTTACTTCCTGTTTTCATTGAGGTCAAGGATTACCTTTTGTCTTTTTTTTTTTTATCTCCAGGACTTAGCTCTGTGCCTGGCTCACAGTTGTTAAAGTTGTCATATTTAGTCTTGTCAGATTTTTTCATGACTTCATTTGGGGGGTTTTCCTGGCAAAGACACTAGAGTGGTTTATTATTTCCTTCTCCAGTTCATTTTACAGATGAGGAAACTGAGGCAAACAAGATTAAGTGACTTGCCCAAGGTCACAGAGCTACTAAGTGCCTGAGGCCAGGAAGGTAAATCTTTTTGACTCCAGGCCTGGAACTGTAGCCACTGTTCCAACTAGCTGGCCCTTTGGCTTACAATAAGCTCTTATAATAAATGTTTATCGACTGTTAACCTCTCTCAACCTCAATTTTTTTATCAGTAAAATGGGGATAATAATAGCAACTACTTCAAAGAGTGTTGTGAGGATCAAATGAGATATGCAAAATACTTTGCAAAACTGAAAGGTCTATAAAAATATTGTGATTAATGTGCAGAAAGGACAATGGATTTAGAATCTATGTACCTGAGTATGAATCTTGACTCTGAGTTTAGTGACTTTGGGCCAACTTGTGTATCATTTCAAGGCTTTTAATTCCTTTTTTGTAAAATGAGTTAACGCTGAAGTTCTATAAAGAAGGTTGCTGTTGCTGAGGATTTTGGGTTTCTTTTGGCAGAGGAGTAGGATCCTTTATTCTGGTCAGTCAGACTAACTGATCCAAATCCCTTTGCAGAAATGTATCGTGTCTCAAGGTAGCTCCCCATTCTTCTTAAAGTTCGCTGGTACCCCGCAAAACCTAACCATTTTGTGTATTCCAGCGGTGTCAAACCCAAATAGAAATGATTTCTAAATATTGATTTAGAATGCCACAAATTAACTTCACCTATGTTGTATCACATTTTTACTTATTTTGTTAAACACACCATAAATACATTTTATTTTGGTTTGGGCTACATGCACTCTGCAATTGCCAGATGGATCCATCTGTTTTAGCCTTTCAGGGCTCTTCCTTTGCTTTTCAGGGACAATAATGGGATAAGGAGTAGCTTTGGATGTCAGGGTCCTGCCTGGAAGTTCTGCCTTCATCATTTTTTAGTCATTTGACTAAATATGAGACTTCTTACCAGGCCTCATCTTCTTGTTATAGAAACCATGAAAGTTGGACTAGATACTCACCAATGGCAATGTCCCCTTCCAGATTTGTTGTAACATTAACCACGGTTACCCTCACTGATATTATATTTCACCCCTCCCCTGGAATTCTCTGGTACACTTAAAGTGATTGAGGCTGTCTCAGTTCTCTGCCAAAGGCTTTAGCCCCTACTAAACATGTTCACAAAGTTCAGGAGAGCCCTTTGCATACCATTTCCATTTAGCTACTAACAGTAGATTAGGTTTTAAAAAGGAATATTTACTTCAGAAGTATATTAACACAAATACAAACTTGCTTACCCAGCATGTGAGAAGCATAATCCTCCCCAATACCACCTCAGTTTCTGAAGAGGAGAAAAGGATTAGGTTCTCAATTTAGCTCACTTCTTATATAACCTAGTCCATACCCACCCCCTCTAGCCTTGATCTAGTGTCAGGCAAGCTGGCTTCTTGTGTCTTCCTTGCTGGACTGGCTGGCTCAATATCCCTCCTCAGATCCTGGTTCCAAGGTCATCAAGGTTCAAATAGAGACAACCACTTCCAGGCCTAATATCTAAGGAGCGAGGGCAAAAAGGGGAAGAGGTCTTTTCTTCTGATTTAGTTATTGAAGCCCAGGCTGTGAATGACTTTGGATCTTCATCCTCTGGATGTATTAGGGAAGAGTGAGAGAACAGAGAGACTGTCCCAGTATGGCCAGTTTTATAGATGCAGCCTATTTTGGTTATGCACCCATTAAAAAAACAAACAAACAAACAAACAAACTTATCCTACTCATTGTAGAAGCATAGGGAACTGCCATATTAGATAATACACACATGTTCAGGACAAAACCAATTTCAATAGCACTCTATGTTTCTAATCTGATTAAGAAATGTATTCTAGTTGAGAAGAGATAGAAGAATGTTTGCCACCTCTGGCATTTCTCGAATAAATATTTTCAGAAAGCATATATGCATTTTAACTGTGATCTTTCAAAAAATTAAACTTCCTTTTTTTGTCTGCCCCAAAGAAGTGATTCTTCTTGGGCTTATGAGAGATGGCATGGGAAAAGAAGAGATATATAATGTTTTAAACCAAGAAATTAGAAAGGGCAGCCACAGAGCAGCAATTTAAGGAGATATTTGGAACATCAGTCTTTTCTTGGGGGTGCCCTTTATTTCACTCTGTGTAAAATCCTGCATTGTTCATGAGTGGGTAGGACCATCATCATCAGGAGACACATCAGCACACAAAGAAGGGAGCTATATTGTCAGAAAGACAGAAACTATGACACTGGGCAAGTCATTTCTCCTCTACACAACTAACTTTCCTCATCTGTAAAATAATAAAAGATTAGGTGACCTTTGAGGTTGATTCTAGTTCTAAATCTATTATTTGATGCCTTCCTCCTTTAAATTATGGCAACCTTGGTGCCAGCTTTTTTATTCCCTAAAACAAAGCAATTTCTTTGAGGATAGGGTCTGTCTTTGTGTTCCCAGTACAACACAAGGCATTGCATATAGTGAGCTGAATGGATGTCTGTTGAATGAATGAAGGCAGTATGGCAGTTTTTGCATGTCTCTGCTCTCTAAAATCATTCCAGCTCTGACTCTGTCTAGTGGAGGGAAGCCCCCCAAATCCTATTTAAAAAGCTACAAATAAATCAGGCAGGGTCCTGTTAAGAAACTTGTTGAACTTACATGCTTAATTAACCCCTCTTTAGTCTGTTCATGAATGGGAAAAAAGAAAAACACTCTTATATTTGGCTTCAACCTGCATGCTGTCATCAGCCTACAAGACTCCCTTTGGTAAGAAACAGATTGAAACCAACTCATGTTGCCGCTAATCTTGAGTGACAGCCATTTAGCCAGCAGACATTTTGCATGGTCTTTGGAGAATTATAGCACATATTAAGTATCCCCATATCCCACTGCATTCTTATCCAAACAGTTGGAGTACTTTTTAGATCTTAACATGAAGCTGTTCGGAGAATAAAGAAATGATCTTGTTCACAGAGGATGGTGTTTCAGACAGAATGCCAGCCTGTCTTTTAAAGAAGGCCTGGCTGCTGAGGGGATGATTGTTGATGACTGATGACTCTCTTTCTTTCTCTTTCTCTCTCTCTCTCTGCTTTCTTCTCCATTTCTTACTTTTTCTCTCTCTGTTTCTCTTTTGTTTTGCTGTTTCTCCCTCCCTCCTTCTTGAATTATACACGTATGTGTGTATCTCTCTATATAAAGACACACACACATATAGGTCATATTTGTATGTATGTGTATGTATGTATACATGTATTGATTAATTTATGATATATTCCTTTTTATTTGTATGATCATCCATCCATCCATGCAATCATCCAATCTTGGGCAGAGCTAAAACTGCTTTCCCCCTGTTTCTTGCCTCTTTGGGTGAGTGTTTATATCAATGGGGCCTCTCTGGGATTGGGAACTTTCAGAAATCAAGGGCAGATCTGGGTGGTCTGGTTGCTTTGTTGTAGCCTCATTTTGGCCACATGATAGGAGGCTGTGTTTCAGAGTGGTAGACGGTGAGTCTTGGAGTCAAAAAGTCCCACTTTCAAGTTTAGACTCAGACACTTACTCACTCTGAGCCTGGGCATGTGACTTAACCTCTCATTGCTCCAGGTAATTCTTTTTACATTATCTGTTGCTGCATTGTTGCCCTGAATCATTGGGGGAGGGAGAGACTGTTCCACAAGAGCAACTCTTTTTTGACTTTCTTTGTATCCCTGACACTTACACAGTGCCAGCAACAGAGTATGTGCTTAATAGTGCTAGTTGACTTGACTTGACTTGATATCCCAGGGATGCACTTAAATATATACACACAGTATGTGCTGGACACTGGAGATTTGAAGACACAAAGTTAAAAACTTTCATTCTCAAGGAGTAAGTATTGGGGGAAGATCTATTTCCCCCAACTACTGGGAATCTCCTGGGAGGAATCACAAGTCTTGATCAAGAAGGTGATGACATTTGCATCATGATCTTCATCTAATAATGTTTTTTACCATCTTCATGCAGTTTTATCCACACAAAGATAGCACGTGTGTTATTATCTTCATCTAATATGGCTAGGTGGCAATTAATCCCAACAATGAATCTCAGGAATTGATTTAACCCTAATTTCTGCTGCATATTTCCATTGGGGTAGAACCAATTTCTATATTTTAGACAATTGTAATTTTAAATGCCAATTTGAATATATATAGTCACTTTAGGGGATTCATTATTCACATTAATTAGGAGGTAGTATTGACACAAATAAACAGTTATGATTCTCTTCATATAGTGCCAGATATTCTAATAAAATGAGTAGAATTAGAATAATTGAATTAGTAATAATTCATCTTTATTTATCATGACTATATAACTAGGGTAGGGTAGTCAGGACATTGCCCCAGTATACAAAATTTCAAGGTCACTGATAATACTTGAGGTCCTTCAGAAGTGCAGGATCAACAAAGACTGGTATCTAGTTAGCAATGATAATTAAGTGAAATGTATGCCACAATAAAACACAAAGGTGTGATTAAAAAAAAAGATGAATTGGTCCTATGACAAGAACAAAGGATACCAAGAAAATGAACAGAATGTTCTGTGATAAAGTGATGGGAAAGTACAAATGAAAACTGAATGAGTAGGCACAAGTAGAGTGGAATCTGATTCAGTACAATGCATACATTAATAAGATAATAAGATGAAAAAAATCACAGAGCCATTCAAATATTTCAGTATTCATTCTAAATAAAAATTTCTGCTGTACACAAGGATAACAATCATGGGTGTTGACTACATCTTCTCTTTACTGTTTGCTTTTTATTTCGTATATCTTTGTGTAGGTGTTCATATGAGAAGAACAGTGATTTTTGTCCCTATATCAGCCAAATGGTCATAGTTAAAACACTGATGTCCTAAAACTTTAAATACATTTCTTGGTTCTCTATTTTCTATTAAAGATATCCTTAATAGCTTCCTACTTAGATCCCCATGTTGGTCAAGTTCCTGATTCAGATACAGGTTCTGTTAAGAGCATAGCAAAACAGCAATTATATTTTTGATTATACTGTGCAGCTCATGATTTCTCCAGGTTAATTTCATGTTAACATCCTAATAAATGATTTTCAGCAATCTCAAAATATCCTTGGTATCTTTTTTTTCATTGTAGAGATTTCCAAGGTTTAAATGAAATTTTCATAAACCCAAAATTGTGTCATGTTACCTATGAATCACACTACTAGAGTGGATTGGGCACAGAACAGGTGGTTTTCATTTTGCCAATAATTCTTTCCCTTACATACTTTCAATCTGTTTTAACATGCAAATATTCCAGTCATTATTCTTCATTGTATATTATCAATATACTCTCTATCAAATAGCGTTTGGAAAGGGATTGGACCTGTGATTTTACTGTTCTAGGGAACTCCTTGGGGAAGAAACTTTCATTCTCAATGACTGTCTGCCCTTTCTCCAAAATAGAGTCAAGATCTGTGCTTCTCAAAGCATGAGAATTCCCAGATGTTTTGCAAAGTCCATAATGCACAATTTTTACTTTCTAATGCATTATCTATTGATAACTATAATGCACATAAACAAAAGTTCTTTTATGATGGGGGAAAGTCCTTGATAATTTTTAAGACTGGAAAGGGTTCCTGAGAACAAAAACTTTCAAAACTTCCCAGCTAGAGCAGTGGTTTTTCTCAAATGGAAACAGGAGAAGATCTCTACCACTTCATATTGACTTAAAAAAACACAAATAACTATTATCTGGGTTTTATTGTATTTTATTTATGCTGTTAAGTATTTCCTAATTATATTTTTATTCTGTTCTGGCACTGGGGAGTGAGGGGCTACTTTGTGTTTGACATTTCTGTATCAGATAGAGAACTGGGAAACAAAGAGACTTGTTCCAGCTCATATAACTGGTATGGATCACAAAGACAGGACCTCCCAGGATGTCCTAGCTTTGAGGTGGACCCTCTGAACACTATGCAACATTATTTCAGTGAAACTCCCACTTTTTGTATGTTGTATTGTGTTTGTTTGTTTTGTGACTAAGACTTCTATGCTTTGGTTTAGAGTTTGGTCTTATCATAAATTATAGTACTTGAGATATTTTCTACCTTCACTGAAAGAGGCATAAAGTTCTGGGCTCGTTTTAATAAAGTTTTAAGTCCACTAAAAAAGTGTCATTATCAATGTAGGAAATTTTGTGTGTTTCACAAGATTGTTTGAAGAACAGGATCTTAACATTTATACTAATACCTTCCAAGTTGTAGGCTAGTTTTCTGATGAAAAACCAAACAAAGAAACAAACTCTAAAACAAACACAGGAACAGGCAAAAGTAACGTTTGCTAGTTTAAGCAGGTTCAAACTAAGACTTCTGTTATCATGTACTGCATTATTCAACTCTTCA
This sequence comes from Notamacropus eugenii, assembly GCF_028372415.1. Taxonomy (NCBI): domain Eukaryota; kingdom Metazoa; phylum Chordata; class Mammalia; order Diprotodontia; family Macropodidae; genus Notamacropus; species Notamacropus eugenii. The sequence continues at coordinate 733,061,752 of NC_092872.1, read as the reverse complement.
GAGTTGATGTTTCCATATTGGTAAAATGTAGAATAATCCCACAGCTGTATTCTGTTGGGAACTGAGTTTTTGAGGAGGTTGAGGAGAAGTTGGTGAGTCAGATTCGCCCCAGGTAACAGACACCAAACTACCTTCCAGCCTTGTCTTCAGCCTCCATATGTGGACTCACTGGAAGATCTCTGCATTATTGATCAAAGCAGCCAGTCTGGCTTCTTTCTGAAGCACCTCCTGGCAGAAGGTGTTTGTGGAGAGAGGTCCAGTCCTTGATGATGAAGTTGACTGGGAGGGACAATATCTGCTACCAAGCACCAACACAGGCTGCTGTTTTTAACCATCATGATGGCCATCTGGCCAGAAGTGATTCAGGTTCTACCACAAGGGTAGAATTTCAGTTGATTGATATGTGTGCAAAAGGAATTCCAGCAGAGGGAATATTATGAGCAGAGACAAAGAGGCAGAAATACATGGGACATATTTTTTAAATGAGAATATCAGTTTGGCTAGTGTGTAGGATGTGTGAAAATCAAGTTCAGTACTGAATTAACCATCTAATTTCAGAAATGACCAGGAAACTTCAGTATATAAGAGCGTAGGTAACTTGTAGTCTTTCAGATGGCAAAAGACTATAGGACATGTTATAAATGGATAGATACTGAAAGATTCCAGTAAATGGAGGTCAGTCCCACTTTCACACCCATTGTTCCTTTCTCTAGCCTTTCTGTGTACTAGATGACCCACTGGACTGATGTCACTGTTAACCTGAGATCAAAGCTCTCTGTGATTTATCAGGTTTAACCTTTCAGTGCTCCAAGCAGAACAGTTCCTTACCAAGGCTCCCGTAATGATGAAATCACAGGTCTGAAAAAGCAAACAGACAAGAAAAGACACAAAGAATTTCAATAAACCTGATCAGCTGCTTCTGTTTCTGGCATCTCTTTTTGAACTATGTATATATTTGCATTACCCTATGGAGAGCTCATCATAAAGACTAAGAGTGATCTTTGGGAACTTCCAATGTAACCAAAAATGTGCTGGTAAATGTTTAACAATTAGCTTTCTCAAAACAACAACAAAAAAGTCCCCATGACAATTTGTTTTTGCATTATTCATCCTCCAATTCCACTTTAATGTAAGGGTTTTGCTCCTTAAATATGATGTCCATCACCTTGGCTCAGTGCACCTCACTGAAAATTCTCCAGGTATTTCATAGTCTCAGCAGGGTGGTCTGGCATTGACTATCCATGCAGAGAGGCCTGCACCTCTGACAATCTGCTACAGCTCGGGGTGCCCATCCTCTGTGCTTTGTGATACAGACCCGTGTCTCCAAGGTATCGGGCTTGATAGAGTAAATTTTCTATCTGCTGCTTCTCTTTCCAGCAGTTATTTCGGAGGTTGGTTACGTAGTCGTCTTCCACTTTCCATTCTACCTTCTTTAAGCTGGAACCGGTGAACTCTTCCCCAAAGTTTTCCGATACGTAGTACGGCACTTGGAGGTGCTCAGTCAAGCGCTTGTGGACGTGTCCCACTGACGGTCTTTGGCTGAGGCTGTATGGTGGCCTGGAGACCATCATCTGGTTGAATGCTGACACAGTGATTAGGATGAGGATGGGCATCAGCAGCACAGATAGCCCCAGGCCGCCATCACCCTGGTTCTCCCAGCGGCGGTCAGGCCTTTGGTGGTAGGTGTACCTCACGTGGTCATTTCTGTAGACATGGATGTTACTGGAAGGAAAGACACCACCAAAGAACATGTTGAAGAGGTCCTCAGGGGAGATGTCTGCTTCAAAGCCCCGGTGGAAGTGTCCGTGGTCCTGGCCCTGCTGGGCAGCCTGGCTCTTTTCGTCCCCAAACTTGTCGTACTGCCTCTTCTTTTCAGAGTTGCTTAGCACCGCGTAGGCGGTACCGATGGCTTTAAAAGCCTCTGTGGCACCAGGAGCGTGGTTCTTGTCCGGGTGAAACTTGAGGGCCAGTTTTCGGTAAGCCTTCTTCAAGGCCTCTTCCGAGGCTTCTCTGCTCACACCCAGGATCTCATAGTAGTCTTTACACTGCTTCACCCTTTTCACAGCTTCCATCTGATCCTGTGTGTAGCCTTTCGTGCCCTCTGCTCTAACCTCACCATTGGCAGAAAGGGTTTCTCCCCCACCCATTTTCCGGTGAGAAGTGGCTGTGTCTTTTGGCCTGGTCTGGCCATGAAAGGTCTGTCCATTCTGGGTGAGAGATTCAATCAATGTGTGCACCCCTGGAGTCGGATAAAGCCTCTGTGCCTTTTCCAGGAAGCGTAGAGCCCGCTCGGGTTGGTGGCTCTTGATGGCGCTGAGGGCGATGGTGATACAGCGCTCGGCTTCATCTTTATTGGATTCCATGGCAAACTGGGGCGCGAGGCAGGGAGGCGGACGGAGGCCGTTGGGGAAGGCGGGTTTCGCCTGCGACCAGCGCGTAGTGAAGTAGGGGGGCTGTTGTTGCGGTTAATAATTAATTTGTTTTCAGCATTCAACAATCACTTCTACAAGTTTTAAATGCCCCCGTCCTTCCCCCTCCCTTCCCACGATGGCATGCAAACTTATATGGGTTCTACACATCCATTCTTATTAAACACATTTTCACATTAGTCCCATGACAGATTTTTAAGATTAATCACCATTATTTGCATTTTCTTTCTCCTTTCCCTAAGTGTAGTATATCACCCAAACAATAAATCAAGTACTGATGTGGGGCATTTGCAGATTTTTGAAGTGTAAATGCTCAGATTGAGAACATCATAATCTAGTCGGGAGAGCCATTAGGAGCAAACCCCTAGAACTATTTTCTTCAATCCAATGCATTGAAATACAGAGAGAAATGAATTATCTACTGTTCACGGGGGTCTCTGCTAGATTGTGAAGATGCAAGGGCATCAATGAAATGATACCTGTCCTCAGGGAACTTACATTCATATCTCAGGATACCATGCCAATATTCAATAGCCCATAAACATTTCTTAAGTACCTGCTATGTGCCCCAAGCCATGTGCTGAAGACACAAAGAAAGGCAAAAGACAGTACAGGATCTCCAAGAGCTCACAGTCTAAACGGGGTACTTGTGTATTACACGTGTGAAAGTACTAGAACAGGATAATAGTAATTATAGTAATATTTATAAAATATTTCAAGATTAGGAAATCATTTTATAAAAAATATTTGATCCTCACACTCTCTTTGAGGGAGATGATTCTCTTCTCTCTATTTTGCAGGTGAAGAAACTGAGGTAAATTGATTTGCCTAAGGTCACACAGCTCAGAGATATCAGAAGAGCTGATACAAAATAAGACCAAGTTAGCTCAAGAGTGAGAAATTGATAAGAACAGATGGAGGCCAATCAGTAAGTAGTACTGGTTGGTCATTGAAGGAAGATGCAAATGAGTCTAGCAGGCAGAAATAAAGGGAGCATTCCAAGTCTAAGGGATAGGCTATGGAAAGACACACAGAGAGACAAAGTCTTGTGTATGGGGGAGAGCCAGTAGTCCAATTTGACTAGAACAGATGGTGATGAAGGAGAATACGTGTTATTTGAGAGTGGCTAGTGACTTTGACAGTGCTTTGACCTGGGTCAGAGCTCAAATAAAGGAAGTTTCCCTTGCTGTTTCCTAAGTTGTGATTTTAATGGCATCAGGGAAGAAAGGTCAGGTCAATAGTAAGTTTGTGTCAGTGGGTTTAATGAGATCCCTTTCCTTCTGGGGAGAAAGGGCTTCAGCAGCCTAAAAGCACTGAAGTTCTCAAAGGGGAAGGTGAGGGATTCTGCCATTGGAAGGAGGGCTTTGAAAAGAGAGGTGGGGGCTGGAAGACAAACTGCCTCCTTCACAGTTCTGCATGCATCCAGCCCTGATCTCAACTGAGGTGTGATGATAAGTAATGAAAGTGATCATTTTTAACTGATAGGTCAGAATGCATACATACAAATGAGGGATATCTTTCAAAGTAATCACCTTGGGAGGTGATGGCGATGAATGCTGCTTTTACTTAAAATGTTTCTGGGCTTCCTTCTAATGGATAGCCTGAAGAGACAGTTAGGAAGGGATGAATAAGGCCTCCACTGCCTCTACTCTCAGACCTCTGGTTAGTCTTGACCTTGTAAGTCTTTGATACACTCACCATATAATAGTGGGAACCAAGGCTCTTTGGGTTAGTTTCCATGGAGGCAGGACCAATGTCTCATCTGAGCTGTCTTGTCGTGTAGCTCTCAGGAACATCTCTCAGATATTTTATTCTCCCCTCTCACAAAGCCACCCCCATCCCAGTTTAGGATCTCATTATCTGTCACCTGTCCTAATGCAACATTCCGCTAATTAGACTTTTAGATTCTAGCCTCTTTACTCTCCAACCTGTCCTCTATATAGCTACAATAACTTTGCTTAGCAAGGTCTGACCTTCCATTATGGAAACTTGGTGATTTAGTCAATGGACCACCGAGCCTGGAGTCAGGAAGGTTTGGGGCACTTGCTAACTATGTCCATATTCTCTTCCTTCCCTTCTTCCTTCCTTTCCTTCCTTCTCCCCTTCCTTCCCCACCTTCCTGCTTCCTTTCTTCTCTCCTTCCCCTCCTTCCTGCCCTCCATTCCATTCTGTCTTCTTTCTTTCTTTTTCTTCCTTCCTTCCTTCCTCTCTTTCTCTCTCTCTCTTCCTTTCTTTCTTCCCTTCCTTTTCCTTCCCTAGTTCCTTCCAACTCCTCAGTGTGTATATATATGTACGTATATATAGACACACACCTACCTACATACTTACATATATATACACAGCTAATAAGAGTCTCTGCCTGCACTTGAACTCAGATCTTTCTGGCTCTAGGCCCCCAGCATGCCACCTATCCACTGTGTCACCTGTCTGCCTAAACTGGATCTCTACTTTGTCATTGTTCTCCTAGAACAGTGCTCTGCTCATAAGGGTTACATAATAAATGTTTGATGTTGTTCATATTTCTGAGCCTTATAAGAAAGCCAGTCTCTAATCTTTAGTGGCATACCACAACAAAATCAATGAGCACATCACTCCTACAAAGGATGGAGATTTGCCTTCAGTGGAGGAATTCTCAAGAATGAGGTCTGGACTCTCATGGAAAGTTCATAGGGGGCAATCCAAGAATGTTCAGAGGTCTAGAAATTTCATAAAAGTAAGATTGGCCTCAAAAAGATGTCTGCTTGGGCACACTTGAGGACCACATGTGGCCTCCTCCCTGATTATTCTAGATTGTCAAGACTGAGTTGGAACTTTCCAAGTGTTAGTCATTTTGTTAAAGAGTCTAAGTTCTAATCAAGCAATTATCAATTCAAATAAAAAAAGACATTTGTCAAGCATCTGATATGTTCCAGGACCAGTGTTAAGCTCTGGAGATCAAACATTTGTTAAGTGTCTACCAGATGCCAACAGAGGGCCCTGATGGCTACGGGGGCAGAGAATTCTTTGAGATCAGGAATACCTGGGTTTTAGTGCAATCTCTTTCACATTGAGACTATGTGATGATGCTGGCCAAAGTCTCAACTTTTCACTGCCAACTCTCTCAGATTCCAAGTCGTAGGGAAGGTCGTGATCTGCTTTGGTGAAGGGATTTTCCTCACTTGAGAACAAAATGATTAACCAACACATTGACTGAGTCAGACAGTATTTATAGTGTTACACATCCATATTGCCCCACCCCATAAAGAAGGGAGAAAAGAGAATTTTCTTAACTCCTCTTTGGGGCCCAGGCTGGGCATTCTAATTGCACAGCCTTCACATTGTACTACAATAATAATTATCTCCATTTTCAAAAGGGTAAAACTGAGGTTCGGGAAAGCCAGTGATTAAACAGCAAGTGAGAGTTTTAGGTAAATTTCCTGACCTCATTGCTCTACTCAATAAAATGGCTGATAAAATCACTTGATGTTGGACTTATTTTTTTTTTTGTGAGATACAAGAGAATCTCCTTCTCCATTCCTTCTTATGTGATTAATAGAAATCTACCTGGTCATCTATTCTTGGCTGAAAAAGTCACTGTCTCTACCATAATAGCAGTTTTTTCCCCATCAACTAGATAAGGAAAAATCTGCTTGCTGGCATCTTGAAACCAGGGTACAAATTTTTTGGGGGGATTATATATAAAATCAATGCTATATTCTCATCCTGTTTAGATGAGCCTACCTTATTCTCATCTAACTCAGCTAACTGGTTCTCTGGATAGAACACTGGAAGATTTATCTTCCTGACTTCAAATCTGGCCTCAGATACTTACTGCCTGAGTGACCCTGGGTAAGTCACTTGACAGTGTTTGCTTCAGTTTCCTCCTCTGAGCTATTGAAAGAAAATGGCAAAGCACTCCAACATCTTTGTCCAGAAAACCCCAAATGGGGGTCATGGAGAGTTAGACACATGACTGAATCTACTAAACAACAACAGTATTCTCTTACAAAATCTTCTTGCTTCCTTACTCTCCATACCCCTATGGCCTCATCCCCTGCCCCCCCCCCCCCCAATCTCATACCAGTTCTTTAATTGATCTCATGTAGCCGATTTGCTGGTGGAATATTTGCCCTCTGCTCTTAAATTGTCATTTTCCTTTCCCCTTCTCCTTTCACAAAGTGACTAATTATTCCACATTCAATGTTTCCTACTCCAGATGCTCCCTTATAGTTCACATCTCTTATCCTGTAAGCTCTATAAAAGGCTGCTAAGTTGAGAGTGGTATGTCATAATCCCTGACCTCTCTCCCAAAGTCTTTTCATACATCAGCTGTCTAAGTGCCTCATGTCAGGCCCCTTGGCCAATTTATCATCTCCCTAATGGTCTCTTTGACTGCTACTTTATTTTAGTTAAGCTTTTCTTTCTCTAGTATCCTAGACATGGACATGGGATGAGACACCTGTAATGATTATATGAATCATTTCATCAGGACAAGCTTATTTTCTTCAAGACAGAGCCTCTTGGAGGCATGTTGGAAATGTTCACAGTACCATAGACACATAGATGTGGAGTTGGAAGGGACGGCAGAGGTCATCTGTTCTGACCTTGTTTTATGGAAAAGCAAGTGGCATATGGGAAGCAACCCTGACTCTGGAGTCAGAGTTTCCAGTTTTCTTTCTCATGCTAGCTACCTATGTATACTTAGGCAAATCACTTAGACTTTCTGGGTCTCAGTTTCCTCATTTATAAAATGAAAGGTTGAACCAGGTAGTCTCTGCAATCTTTTCTACTTATAGCTCTATGATCATATACAGGTCTATGGCATTGGGATTCAAGTAGATTACCTTAGGAACTTATCTAAGATCTCAAAACTTAGCATATACCAGAGTCAGAATTTGAAATATATCTAGAGACTGACAGCTGAGAAGGGATGAATTATATCTTGCATTACATGTGACTCTTAGCATACTCACACATTCTCAGCAGAATTTTTAGAGTAGATCTGAATTTTGCCCCTCTTGTTTTTCTTTTCTTTCTAGAAAAGATTCAGTGACTTTCTGGTCTTATGCAGTAGTGGAAAGAACACTAGACTGAAAATTGGGATTGTGTTCAGGTCCCAGTCATTTCACTAACTGGCTGAGTGAGGCAGGCAAGAAGCTTTACTACTCTGAGCTACAAATTCCTAACCTCGAAATCTGAGGAGAGCAGATAAGGTTCTTTCTACTTCTAAAATTAGATTTTGAGTAGGATTGCTTGAAGCATAGCGTCACTTCTCTATAGGACCTAGGACGTTTTCTAATTTTCACTCTGGCCAGATTGAAGACTTGCAGTCACACATTGTTACCATGTTCTTTTAGCTTTCTTGGTGTCTGACCTTCCAGTGCATGATTTTTTCATATACCACCAGGTACTCAGGGAATTACTTCCTGAATTCATTAAAAATGTCTCCTCTAGGTTATCAACACTTTATCCTACCATGGTACCTCAGGAACTCAACATTTTCCACCTACTTTCTCCATCATACCTTTTTCTTTTAAATTTATACCTTTTGCTTTTCTATTACCTTTATTTCTTAGTAAAACATATAATAAGAAGGAAGGATGGATGGAAGAAATAAAGGAAGGAAGGAAAGAAGATAGGGATGTTGGGAGGGAGGAAGGAAAGAAGGGAGAATAAAGGAAGGAAGGAAAGAAAGAAAAAAGATAAAGAGCTTACTGTGTGCCAGGCACTGAGCTAAACACTTTACTAATATATTATCTATATTCTTCTTTATTCACTCATTCTCACATACATTTCCTCAAATGATGTCAATCCTGACGTAGTCCATTTTTTTGCCCTTTTGCCCCTACACTCTTTCCTAAATGACAGCATTGTGGTCTAGGAGAAAGACCAGAACTTGGAGAGGAAGATATCTGTAGGTGAATCCCATTTCTGTTCTGTATTGTTTATACAACCTTGGGCAAGGCATCTAACTTCTGTACCTCAGTTTTTTCATCTGTAAAATAAAAAGGGTTGGACTTGATAGCCTCGAAAGCCTTTTCCTCTTCTAGAGCATTCTATGATTCTAAGTCACTTCATTTTTTTCTGGTTCTCAGTTTAATCTCCTGAAAAACAATGGGGTTGTATTTAATGGTCTCTGAGGTCCCATCTTGCTATGGATCTGTGATGTTTTGATCATACGATTTTTCGTGACTTTTTTGAATTCTTCTGAATTGCCTGATGGTATACAAATATTACTTCAGTCAGATCTCTATCTTAGCTCATCTACTCTGATAACCAAACAAGTCTAGTTTCCAATTCTGTTTCAGCAAATTGGACCAGAGGGAACAGATTGGTGGCTTATACCTTGTTAACAAGTCCTTAAGAATGCAAACCTATTCATTATTCATTGATCTGGTGAGAGCACTATGTTTTTGTGAATTATGCTCTGCACAAAGCTGGACCTACTGAATAAGTGCTATAAGAGACTAGATTTTACTTCTAGGACTCAAAATGGTTTTTAGAAAAGGTTCCATTAGAATTAATTCTGGTTTCTTCCCTGTCTACCTCTAACTCCCTGAATACTAAATCCATCAGAGTAGTAGATGTGAATGATCAAACTTATAGGGCTGTTTGGGTGCCCATCATACCATGAGTTGTAGGGGGGGGGGGCTCCCTTAAGTATTCACTGAAAGCTAAGCTGGTTTGAAATTCAGAAAGTTACCAAGGCATTTGACAAAGTCTATTGGATTCTATTTATGAAAAAGACAAGAAAATATAAGCTAGATACTAACAGAATTAGGTGGTCTCAGAACTGGTGGAATGGCTAGAGTAAGTTGTTCATGGTGGGATGTCAGCTTAGAATTCATTCTCTAGTAGAGTGACCCAAGGATCTATGATTAGTCCTATGTGGTTTAACATTTTCATCAGTGATATGGATGTCATAATTAACAATTTTGTTGGGTTGCAAACCTTAGAGGAGATGTGGCATAGAAAAAACAGAACTAAACAAAACATATTAGATTATACAGTCAGTGTCCGAAGAGATCCTTATATGTACATTTTGCTCAAAGATTTTCATAACCACACCGTGTGTTATTAAAAAATAATCTAAATGCCCAACATCTGGGGGATGGCTAAATAAATATCCATGAATCTCTAAGCCATTAATTCCATTTATTTAATGAAATACTCCAATGTAATCAGTAAGCAAGCAATCAGAAAGTATGAAAGCTACAAATATAATTGGCAAGACCTTTGTGAAATGTAAAATCGAAAGGTCAGAATGAATGGAATGGAGTACTGACTAATCGTGATAGTAACAGGCATAGACAATAAGGATGAGGGTGGGAGAGGTCCCATGAGGTAGTAGTTACAGAGCTTGGTTGAATCACCTCCCATCTCTGGGCAATGGCTTCTTCCATTACAGAGGGAATTGGATTAAGTTCTCTCTCAGGGGCCAAGACCAAATTCCATGGCCCTAAATGCCTTTGTTGGGACCATGGCCTTCCCTAAGTGGTAATACCTAGTGAATTTACTCTACAGAGTTGTTATAAAGATCAAATGAGATAATGTACTATGCAGACCTTAAGAAGATATTCATTTATTAGAGTCATGATTATGAAAATGAAAATTCTCCCAGAAGGGAGTAGCCATTCCCTCTATAATATTAATCCAGAGGTTTATAGGTTTTTTTTTCAGCTGAAAAAGACTCTAACAGTTTAATCCCTCCATTTTATAAATGAGGAAGCAGAGGCCCAGAGAAGTTAAGTGATTTGCCTAGGATCACATAATAGGGAAGTAGCTAAGGTGGAACTCAAACCCACTTAGATTGTCCTGATTTTCTGCTAGTCATTTTACCCTCTCTGCCACACTACCTCTCCTCATGGTAATGAATTTCATGACAGTTTTCTCCCTGGTACACCCTCAAGGCAGCTGGTGGGTAGGCTTGGTAGCTAGTATAGATTGGGAAGGGCCCTCCCCCCCCCACCCAAGTAAGGCATGCAGAAATGTCAAAGCTGTAGCTCACTTAGCATTTCCCACATTTGCCTAAAGGATTATAAAGCTTTGGCACTGAACCAGTTCGTTAAAGGTTCCCAAGCTTCTGAACTGTAATAATGCACATTGTATTGTCAAGGTTTCCTGATGATCCCCAACTGGCTTATTGGCTTAATTCCTTCCCCTCAAGTTTGAGTGGAGTGCAGTAGGGCAGGGAGAATCATAACTGTCAGGGACCAAGGGAAGTTAATTTCTGAATTTAGGGGCATCCTCTCGTCTTGAATCTTTGAAAGTTTGGTGGGCTTGGTTGAAAGGGTTCTAACCCTTCTCCTTTGACTTTATGTAAAAATGAAGCCCTTTTAAGCCTTTTGACTGCTTTTCCCAAGTCATCAAGCTTCCATTTCCATGGCCTTTATAGGTTATAAAAATATTCTTGCACCAACGCAAGTGCAGTATGAGAGGGCCTTTACTGTAACAGTTTTACCCTCTGAATCTCAGACTCTGCACCACATTGCAAAGCAGCTTTTCAGGAGCAAAACGATGTGTGTGTTTGTGTGTGTGTGTGTGTGTGTGTGTGTGTGTGTGTGTTTGTGTTTGTGTGCATGTGTGTTCGCACAATGGGTGGTGCTAGCCAAGAGGGAAGAAGTACACAAAGAAATGTGGTATTCCTAATTTAATTTCCATTTTTAATGTAGTTATGGCATTCTTTTCATTTTTTAAATAAACCTCAGGCTTCAAGACTCTTTTACTGGATTTGATGTTCTATTTCTACTTTTGGGGAGATGGTATTCTTTTCCCCTTCCTAAACTAAAGCAAATAGCTTCCTGCTCCCATGCAATATTAATAATATCCTCGATGGTGATTCCTTTCATGCTGTGTTTTAATTCTATACATTTGAGGGACATAGATCATCTGCAGCCTCTCTCTACCTCTTTCTCACTCCTTCTCTCTCCCCTTCTTACCTTCCTTTCTCCTTCTCTTCCTCCTGCCTTTCTCTCCTTTCTTTGCTGTTGATTTCCTCTGTTGCTCCTTTCTGCCCATTCTCTGAAAAAATATAATAAATAAACCCACATCTTATGTGTCTGTCCACCATACCTTATATTGTAATTGCCACATTTCTGTTGTAATATTGATTTGAAAAACTCATCCATGTTCCAACTTATAAAGTAATTGAAATCGGAATCTTGCAAGAGGGAGTTATTTTGTCTTTATTGAGGTGATTTACAGAGAAATTTCCAGCCCAATAAAATATCCAAAGAAAAAGCAGAGTGCTCTGAAACAGAAAAACTGCCTTTCTCCAAACTGCAGAAAGCCTAGAGAAATTCTGTCATTCTATTTTCTTATTGTACAGAGTTCCTGCCACAGGTCTTAGGATAAAATGCTATTAGTAAAAGTGGCATTTGGGCTTCACTTTATGGGATAGTTTTGGAAAGCTGAAAGGTGATGTGTCAATAAAATGTGTGTAAATCAAAGATTTGTAAATACCATCATTTAAAATGCCCTGAGTCATTCTGGAGAGGTATCTGGGCATGGTGGAGAGAGTACTGGATCTATGCCCCCGAGTCCTGAGTTCAAATTCCAGCTGTTTAATCTTTCTGAGCCTCAGTTTACCCACTTGCAAAATGATGGTGCTAATATATGCCTTGATCTGCCTCACAGGGTCACTGGGAGAATCACAATAGATTATGCTGATTAAGTGCTTTGCAAACTTTAATGCGCTATATAAATGTCAACTCTTATTGCCAGCCATTATTAATACGTACTAAACCATGGCGTAATCCATAAAGTACCAAAAAGTAAGCTAGCATTATTACAGTAGTTTTGCTTAAATGAATCATATGGTCCACCCTTCTATAGAAGGGACAGTCCTTTCTTGCTTCAGGGAAAGTCATAGAAGACTATGTGGTTTGATGTATTCTTGAAACCTGATAGAGTTTAGATAATATGAATTTCTTGTGCACCCAGTTGGCATGATTCTGTAACTTTTCCCAGGGGTGTTGTCAATATGATAGTAGAAACTGAGAAAGCTGATGGTGGGTGTATAACCTAGATCTGGAGTTCATTTTGTAAAATGTGACTAGCACGGCTAGGTAGCGTAATGGATAGAGCCCTAGGCTTGGAATCAGGAAGACTTAGCTTCCTAATTTCAAATCTAACATCAGACACTTACTAGCTGTGTGACCTTGGGTGAGTCACTTAACCCTGTTTGCCTCAGTTTCCTTATCTGTAAAATGAGCTGGAGAAGGGCATGGTAAGCCACTCCAGAACCTTTGTCAAGAAAACCCCCGAATGGGGGTTAGACATCACTGAAAATGACTGACTTTACCACCTGTATGACAGGTGACTCACTTTGTTCCTCCATTTCATTGTTGGTAAAACTATGGGGTTGAGACAGACAGTCTCTAAGATCCCTTCTTGCTCTAATTTCTAAACAAGCCATTCAGAGTTTGTTGTGCTCTATTTATTCATGCAGCTTACTATTCAGTTACCCCCCCTCCCCAGATTCCTCTCTGCAGACACCCCACAGGTTAAAACCCTTGAGCATGTCCATCTATCCCCAGGGTGGCCTTTGCTACTAGAGATTTGATTGTCTTGGGGAACCTCCTCAGGCTGGGCCAACACATACTCTGTCCTCAAAAGTTCCCAGAGAAATATGAGAAGCTCATTATGTGCCCTGGAACAGTGCAGGTAATTGATAATTGCTTGATAAATAGACTTCCATCCCCCATGGTGAGACTGGGACTAAGCTGTGTTCCCTATTGTTGGCAGCTTGAAATATGAGCAGCTATTTTCACTGGAAAAATCACATATAAACTCAGGCATTTGGATAGTGGCTCAGCAGCGTCTACCACTAATCCCACCACTTAGGAATGACCCATCTTTGGGAAGCGATTGTATCTGGAAAGGAAGTGAGGACCCTATTGCTTTCTGGTGAAGTCTGAAAGTAAGTTACTGAAGAGGAACTTTCCTGAGCTAGGGGACATCTCTGGTGCCAGAGTGGCATTTTAATAGTGCCTTAGCCTGTTTATATGTTGATCTAAAGATTTCTAGCTGGTCATCTAAACTAGTTCCAATCCCTAGTTTACAGATAAATGAGTAAAATGACTTGCTCAAGGACACAGGGGTACTAGATAAACCTGTCTTCTGATAATATACTCAGAGTTCTTGAAAGTACATATGTTTGCAATTGGCTTTCACTATCCCTGGATAGTAAGGATCATCGATCCTGGAAAGGAACTTTGAAGTCATGTATGCCAACCTGTTCAATTTACAAGAGAAGAAGCTTAGACTCAAAGAGGAAGCTTAGACTCTAAGGTCACACAGGTATTACTGTGACTTTAACATCAGTCCTCTTTCTTCTGTGCCTCCCAGATTCCTTTGAGGCAGCCGTTCAATTCTACAAGAACAAATGAAGCATCTACTAGAAGTAAAACAGTAGATAGACACAGACAAAGCTGAAAGAAGAAAAGAACACCTTTCCCTTCAAGGATCTTGTATTCTGTTTCCAGGGTGTGTGCATGCAATATGTAAATAGAAGACTAAATGCAAAGTCATTTGAGGAAGAGGAAGGTATCATAGAAGGGGTCCTGAAGGGGGTGGCACTTTACTTGATCCTTGAAGGAAGTAAAAGGATTCTAAAAGGAGAAGATGAAGAGAGAGGGCCTTCCAGGCATGGCAGACAGCCTATACAAGGGATGGGGAACCTGCAGCCTCAAGGCCACATGTGGCCTTCTAAGTCCTTGGGTACAGCCTTTTGACTGAGTCCAAGCTTTATAGAACAAATACTTTTATGAAGGCAATTTGTTCTGTGAAGTTTGGATTCAATCAGAAGGCAGCTCTTGAGGGCACAGAGGGCCGCATGTGGCCTCATGGCTACAGGTTCCCCACCCCTCACCTTACAAAGGCATAGAGAAGGGAGGTAGGTGTTCTAAATTCACAGAACATGAAGTAGGCCAGCTTGTCTAGAATGCAGAGTATATGATGCAGAATAATGAGAAAGAAGTCCGGAAGGGCCAGCTGCAGTGAGAGGGTGAATGTCTTTAGGGAGATCCAAGGCAGGCATTAGTAGTCACACCTTGGATGAGAGGTGAGCTGGGGGAGTAAACTTTCTGACAATGGATTCAAGTTATAGTCTTGCAGTAAACACTTAACTGAGGGTCTTTATCTAGACCTGTGCCATCCATAGGTCTGGGGAGGGGGGAGATGATAGACTGCAGAATGTCTGCTCTCGAGGAGCTGAGGTTGATGGCGTCCAACCTCCGGGCTATTTCCATTCAATTCAATTCAAGAAGTATTTATTTACTGCCTATTCTACATCAGGCACTGCACTAAGCAATGAGAATACAGAGACAAAGTAGTCCCTAACTAGAATGGCTTCTACTCAACTTCTAGCAAAAACAAAGAAACAAAAGGCAAATGAACAAAATAAATTATGAAGAAAAATCACAACTGGAGGTTAAGGATTGAGTTACAAGCAAATGAAGAAAATACTTTCTAAAGATAGACCTGGGTTAAGTACCCATTCACAGAATCTTCTAAAGCTTTGTCATCTCTACCAGCAATGAGAATTTTTTTTTATAATGATAATTCTGAAACCCTGAAAAATCCAATGTCTGGCACAGAGTTGTGAAAGTGGTATGTTACAGGTAGAATTCTAGATCTGGAGTCAATAAGACATACGTATGAATCTTTCTGAAGACGTTTATTAGCTTTGTGACCCTAGGCAAGTCCCTTAACCTTTCCAGGCTCAATTTCCTCATTTATAAAGTAACAATTGATACTAACACCTAATCTCACAAGATTATTGTATTGATCAAATAGATCAATTGATTTTTAAACCTTAAATTTCATCATTATTTATTATTTTTATTATTATTACTATTATTTCAGCTTGTTGGTAGAGAATTTATCATCAGAACAAGATTTGGTCGACTTCAACAAAATTCAGTCCTATTCTCATTATCACACTCAGTGTATACAAATATATGTGTGTGCGTGTGTGTATTATGTATATATACATATATATGTGTGTGTATGGATTATGTATGTAAATATATAAATATGTACATATACATGCAGGGGTATATGTATATATTAATAATATATACTAACATACAATATATGTATATACAGTAATATGTGTATAGGTAATATAGTGTATATATATATATGTATATATAGCATATAGCTTACCACATAACATAGTTCTATACTATATATACTATCATCTATAAGTATGTATATTTTATATACTATACACACAAATACATAAACATTAACATATGCATGCATACATATACACACACAAACATGCATATTTGACTTGTAACTATATCTCTGTCCCTTACGTTTAAGGACAGATAATCTGTTAACTTAAAAAAATGTATAAGCTGACTTAAGATCTCTACAAAGTTCCTACAACATCTGTCTTCTGAGAATGAAGATAAGAATCTGCTCTTTAATTTATGACCTTAGAGAGTAGTCTGGGTCCCTTAATGGTTATATGATTTACCCAGGGTAAGGTAGTCAATTTGTGCCAACAATGGAATTCAAACCCAGATATTCCCATCTTGGAGATAGCTCTGTCTTCACTGTAGCACATTGTCTCTTACTCTCTGTTTAATGTGGTGGAAGAGTGTTTTCAGAAAAAAAAAATAAAGCAATTTTCAGAAAAGATCAAAATGAAAATAGTTTCTTGATCAGTACTCAGATAGCTAAAACAATCAGTTCTCCATAACCTACAAGTATTCAAGTTGATTAGGGTTAGGGGCTCTTTTGAGTGCTCATTCTTTTCATGAGTGAGAACTACTTTACCTTTCCTCTTCAACCTTGATGTAATCCAGTAGCATCCTTTTTCCATGTTGGGAGTCCACTGAAGTAAAGACATGGGATATAGCAAAGACTGAGGTGGGGGCTGGTGGTGGTACAGCAGGAACAGTGTTCATAGACTTAGAGCCTTATAAAGTTTCATGACCTATAGGGGTTGATCTGAAGAACCGAGAGAGAAACATCTCCTTGAGCTTCTACTGATCTTTTTCTCTCCATCCTCAGTTGAATTTTCTATCCCAACCACTTTTAGAAGCCTGAGGAAATTACACAGTTTTTCAAATTATGTGTGCAATGGCTGACCTGAAACCAGAGGGACTTCCCCAACGTTATTCATTAGAGTCACCTGAGGAGGCAATGAATTCACTGTTAATATCACAAATATCAAAGGAAGTCATGCTGAAGAGATAGCTATTTGGAGGTGTTGGCAGGAAATTAAATTTACAAAACAGCACTAGAGTCATGCTAGGATTATTGCCCAGAATGACAAAAGCAAGGAAATTGAACATTAAGCATTCCACTGAACCCTTGTCTCTCAGTGTTTCCAGTGGGGATCAGAGGAATGTGGAGTGTACACTCTGCCTTTTGTCAGGAGATTAAATCTAGAATGCCTCCTGAACAGGGCACAGTTCTTTTGCTGATCTGTGATCAAATGGATATGAGAAGTCCCTCCAATGGAATACAGATAGTGTCGTCTGTCTATAAATCGTTTAAAAAGGGATTCGCTGAATGTATTAAAGGCCTGCCTCTCAGTATGACTCAATCCTAGGCCTATTGGAGCAGCACTCAGGGTATCCAGCTACAATTCTTAATTCTCATTATATGACTATGACTGCTGACCCCCCCCCCCATCCACTTTTTCATCATAATATTTTAGATTTAAAATTTTAAGTGCCTTAAGAGGCCAATTAATCAGTAAACCAGCAATATATGTTTAATGCCTACTATGTGCCAGGAATTGAGCTTTGCACCAAGGACACTAAAACAAAGAATGAAATAACCCAAAGTCCAGAGGCTCCTTGTTAACAACTTAGTTCACTTTAACAGCTCTCAAAAAAGGGCTAAGACTCCTTTTCATAGGCATGTCTCTTCTCTCAGGGGTCTCCTCTCTCATCTCCTGGAGGTCTCCTCCCTCAGCTCCTGGAGGTCTCCTCCCTGCTTTAAACTCCCTTCTTCTCACAGCTGGCTCACCCCTTCAATGCTGGCTCTCTTCAAGATGGATTTCTCATCTCTGGCTCTCTCTTTATATAGAGTTCTACTCAGTATCTGATTGGAGAAAGCCCATATGCACATATCTAATTAGTTGAAACTCAGTCCAGCAAAGATCCTGCTTTGGTTGCTGTTACAGGAGGGCAGAATGTGGCAGACATTCATTGCTAGACTTTGTCACTGACCAGGTGTCATTTACCTTTTTAAAATCTGTCACAAATATTAGCTCAATTTCTGGTATGTACGTGGAGAGGAAAGGAGACGGGGAGTGGGTAAAGCTCACCCATAAATGACAGTGATTAAAAATAGAAGGCCCCTATACACACATACATACACACATACATACATAGATATTGTTTTTCTATTTAATGTATACATATCTGTGCGTTTAGGTTTTTGTAAGTGACCGTCCCCTCGTGGTACTAGTTTTTCTCATCCTGTCATTCAGTTTTCTGCAAATCTCCATTGTCTCATGCACCATAACACTCCAGTACTGTCCATGGAGTTTTCTTCTCAAAGATACTGGAGTGATTTGCTGTCCCCACATATAGCATGGGGTATCTTGATGTGTGCCTCTAAAGGAGGCAGAACGGATATCTCAAGTTTCTTTTCTCACCCCTGTTCAAGGTAGACAAATTCTTGCCAGGAGAGGAGGCAGGAGAGGGATTAGGAAACCTGGCCATTCTGATCTCCTCAGAGAGACAGGATAATAGGATAAAATTCTATCTTTTCAATATTATTGGTATATAGTATGTAATTTTCAGGTTTGAAATAGCCTTCTGATTGCATTCAGTCTTGAGGAAAGGAAAGTTTGATTCTCTTACCACCAAATACCAGTTCCACTATGAGCATACATAGCAAGTAACAAAGAAACTCATTTATCCAAGTCAATGACAAAACAGGAAGCAGAGAAAGTATACAAAGGAAAATATATACCAAATAAAACAGAGTGAAGGAGCTCTCCCCTTGAGAACTGGTTCTACTTTCATGATCAACCAGGAAAGAGAGTTCCAGATCTCACCCAATCTGAAAAATTCCCTGCAGTTTCTAGTGTAACCAGCTGGGGAGAGATATGATAGAAAATAGTAGGTACTCATCACCTTTTTCCCAGTCTTATTTTCCTTTTAGCAGGCTAAAGTGGGGCTTGTATTATCTATCTTCTTTCTCAAAGTTGGAAGCCAGAAACACACCAAACAACTAATGAAAGCCAGAGACTCAAAAAGCCTGTATCTCTCCTCTATCCTGTTCTTAACTACTCTGTCCTATACTTCGTATAGGCACAGGACCTTGATCTCCACCAATGAAGAGACAGTTTATACCAATGGGCTTTGGACCTCAGATTACTTATACATATAAACTGTTTTGATTTCTTCATTGGAAAACTGATGTGAGGAGGGAAGAAAAAAGGGAAAAATTTACATGATAACTTTATTATATATTTAAAAGGAATTGTAAGTTGTACATAATAGATGTGGAGTTTCATGTTCAATCTCATTTTTATTATACTGTTATGGAATTGTTTGTTTAATTCTATATATTAAAATAGTTTTTTAAAAAAAGAAAATATATATATAAATATGTGGAGGTATATGTATATATATAAACGTATAGGTATCTATAAATCTATATGAGATCTAAATTAATATATCTACAGATATCTATTTCTACATATATAGTATATATGCATGTATGTATGTGTATGTGTGTGTGTGTGTTACATTGATATAGGGATACAGGTAGATAGAGATAGATGTTTGTCAGATCATGGACTTGTTTTGTAAAACGTCTGTTGCTTTTGGCAACTTTCTGTTTTATCAGTAAACTAAAGTATTCATGTGTGCTGAAGGGTAAGCTTTAAAATACCCCTTTTTATTTGATTCCTTTCTCAGCTCCTCCCTCTAATTTACAGGAAATAAAAATGTGTTTATTGGCAGCAAACCTTTTTCTTTTTTTTTTTGACTTCCAACAGAAAGACATCCTTTAGAGAAGAGGCAGAATGTACATGCTCTCCCCAAATGAGACCTGGTTAATTACATCTTGTTTATGTGTTATTCACCTGCCTCCCAGTGTTGGGTGGACTTTTGATTGGTACTCATCCAGGGAGAAAATTGGTTGATAGCTGTAGCTGGGCTATCAGGATTTATAGCAGGAAGGTGATTATCTCTGTTAATTTGGGGGGTTTTAAACAAAGCAGGGAAGAAGTCTTTTTACTGACAAGCAAATGTGGGACAAAAGCACCTGTGTCCCTTACCAGCAGCTCTCAGTGTTGATAGAATAATTACTATTTAGACCATGTCAGGTTGCTTTCATAATTGAGAAGTCTATGGTCTATAGATATCAATGTCAGGGCTACAGAATAAGGATGAGAGTACCCAGCTGATGAGTCATTTGGGAGAGACCAAGAAAACGCCCCCAAACCTTACTTTGGTAACATTTGGGAAGGCATTTCTCATTTTGTGGTTTATTATATTTGTGGAGCCCCAGTAATGAAAAAAAATAATTTTCCTCTCTCTCATCCCCTCACCTCCACCACCTTGGTTAATTTGGAAGTTGTTAATAGAAAAAAATATAATTTGGGAGTTGTTTGCCTCTTCTTTGTTCTAATACATAAAGGTTTCCTTTCACCAAGCTTGTGTTCATTATTTCACCTCTGAAATTAGCCTAACAGCTGGTTTCTGCTAACCCTCTTAGACGTCCATGTGTCTTTTCTTTAAAGAAATATTAGTTACTCGGCATCTGCGTTTGCTCTAGGCAGGCTGTCTGCTTTCAGGTGCAACCTGGAATGTCAAATTCCTGCTATTAATTTTCAGAAGCTCACTCCCAAGGAGAGTGTTATTGAGATAGTTTGAGGTTACTTAAAATGAAAAGTTGATGACAACTTCCTTCTCATTGTGAGTAGAGAAAAAAGAGGGTGGCATGCTCATGGGATCAATAAACAGTTGGAAAGGACCTTAGACATCACTGAGTCCAACTTTCTCATTTTACAGAAGAGGTAATTGAGGTAGAAAGACATTAAGTGAATTACCTAAGGATATACAACTATTACATGATAGAGCTAGGATTATTACTATTATTTTTGATAGTAATAATAGTCATAGCAAACATTTTAAGGTTTGCATTATACTTGTCATAGGTTCCCTTCAATCATCCTTATAACAACCCTGGGAGGTAGGTACTATCGTTATCCTCTTTTTTCAGGTTCAGGTAAATAGCTTTCGTACTCTCATGTGTAAATGGGCATTTGGTGAGTTAAGAACAAGGGAGACAGAGTGGTCCAGGGGAATAAACAATAGGTTTTGAATCAGAGGATTTGAGTTCAAATCCCAGTATTGTCGCTTACTCCATATGTGACCTTTTCCCCACACTTAGCAGGTATGATATAGTGGACTTTCCATTCATTTATAAATTAGACTAGATGACTGTTAAGGACCCTTCTAATTCTCTACTTCTGTGATTCTGTGAATTTGTTTCTCCTTTTCTTGCCTCATTTTCCTTACGTGTAAAATGTGGAACCTGAATTATAAGGTTCTTTTAGTTCTAAATTTCTGATAAAATACTATAATCCACAGCAACCTACCCTAAATACACACTTACACACAAACCCACACACATACAGACACACTCTCATACACACACATACGCACACACATGCATCAGATTAATTAGTAAAGCAAAGGCTGAATTTAGTAGAAGGGCCTTTTCTTTAGTTTGACTTGTCGTTACCTCTTCCTCAAAAATCTGCTGTTCCTCAAGTTCTTCTGGAAAGTAGAACCACCTCTCAAATAGATTCAAAGAACTTTTCTGAGCTATATCAGGAATTTCTGGTTTTATGGGTATGAAGAGTCCCTTCTCTGACACAGATGGCAGCCCCTCTGTTTCTTATTTTAGGCCATCTTTGTAAGTTGCTATGACTGCAAAAATAAATTAAAAATAAAAAGGTATTCAGTGGCCAACTTTCTTGTAATGAGCTTCACCACAAATGACTAGCTTGGTTATGGCTGCCTACTGTCTATTCCCTGAATTTGAACACAGGCCTTCCTAATGCTAAATTGAGCACAATTTATGCCCCGCTGCTCTCTCTCTTGGATAAGTATACTACAGTATAAAGTATACTATTATATAAAGGGCTAACAGGTCAAGGCTAAATCCAATGAAAATACTTTAGGTCAATTTTAGTAGGGAGAGATGACTATTTTTGAGGGATATAAAAGATAGATTTCTTAAGTTTGAGGAAGTTATTAAAAATCTTAATTAAGATACCTCCTACTAAATTCCCACCTACAAGTTGGAGTAAAAAGTCAACAATGAAAACCATATATAGTTATAGTAATATTAATTAAAGGATTCTTTAGATTAAACAACAACTATCTATTAAGCACCTATTTTCTGAAAACAGAAAGGCAGAGAAGATGTTCATTTTTAATCATTCTTGTCTTTCCTCTATCAAAGACACAATTGTCAGTACTGGAAATGATGCAAAAAATGGCAGATAGAGTATTAATGCTTAAGATAAGTAAAGCTAAAGTAAGAGAGCTTCTAGCTGAAGTTCATGAATTCAGGTCAACTGGTCCAGGTACACTATACCATTGGAGTTTGAAAGAACTGGCTAATTGGATCCCTGATCATCTGACAGTGATAGTTGAAGGATTATGTAAAGTATAAGAGGGATCACGAGACTTTAGGGGGCAAATGTACCTCTTTTATTTCCTCAGGGAAGAGAACAGTCTACCAAATCTAAGCCAGTGAGTTTGACTTTGATTTCTGGGATAATTCTAGAAGGTATCATAGAGGAATATCTAGAAAGGGAAACAATGATTTCAAAGAGCCAGCACAACTTCATTTGGATAGGTCAAGGCAGGTTACTCTCATTTGCTTTTATTAGATGTACTTCCTAAATTGGTAGGGTAGTTACATGGCACAGCAGATAGAGTGCCAGGCCTGAAGTCAGGAAGACTCATCTTCCTGAGTTCAAATCTGTGTTCAGACTCTTACCAGCTCTGTGACCCTGGACAAGTCACTTAACCTTGTTTGCACCAGTTTCTTCATCTGTAAAACGAGATGGAGAAGAAAATGGCAGAAAACTCTAAATGGAGTCATGAACAGTCAGATACAATTGAAATAACTGAACAGCAGTCTCAAGGAAATTAATAGATGAAGGAAATGCTGTAGAAATAGTTTCTCTATACTCTTGTGAAGCATTATATCATCCTATCCTTGTGGAGAAGGGGCAGAAATGTGGATGATTGAATTGCATGTAATGAATTTAAAGATAGTTCGATTGCTGGACTCAAACAATAATTGTTTATGGTTCATTGTCAATGTGGCAGGAGATCTCCAGTAGAGTACCCCAGGGATCTGTGTTTGACCCTGTCATATTTAGCATTTTTATACATGAGTTCAATAAAAACTAAGATGAAATAGTCAATTTATAGATCTGAAAAGCTGGAAAAATAGGTAATATAATGGATGCCAGAGTCAGAATACAAAAAGTTTTTGACGGTCTATGACACTGAAATGAGTTAATCCAACAAGAAGAAATCCAATGGGGGATAAATGTTTTAGGGGGGACAAAGGAGGAAAAAAAATCAAACTCGCAAATAGCACATGAGAACAGCACTAAAAGCTAATCAGTATTTGGGCTGCTTTCAGAAAGGCCTGGCTGCCAGGAATAAGGAGGGGATATTCACATTCCTCTAGATTCTGAAGTGGTCAGGCCTCATTTTTCATGTACCATTCTGGTTAGCATAATTTAGGTCGTGTATTCATTGGAGAGCTTTCAGAGAAAGAAAACCATGGTGGTGAAAAGCCTGGAGCCCATGTCATTTGAACATCAGTAGAAGAAACTGGGCATATTTAGCCTGGAGAACAGAATTCTTAGAGGTGTGGGAGTGGGGGAGGTTATTGTACCTGTCACCAAGTATTTGAATGACTGTCATGTAGAACAACAATTTGACTTATTTTGTGTGGCCCCAGAAGGCAGAGCCAGAATAAACTGGTTGAATTTGCAAAGAGGAAAATTTTGACTTCGTTTGAAGGGAAAAACACGCAGAGGAACAACACCTGCCTAACTTTCTACCTATACCAAATTGTAGCTGGAATATGGGGAGAAGTTGTAGGACCTTCTTCTTTGGACCACGTGGTGCAGATAGAAGGCATCATTAGCAGGATTCGAATCCAGGTGCCATGTATGTATTCAGACCCAACACTATTTTATCATACTCCTTACCTACTGACTTTGAGATATTAATGGGTCATCCTTTCCATGGCCTTGTTCATTCATTTAAGTTGTGTCCAACTCTTTGTGACCCATTTGGATTTTCTTGGGAAAGATAGTGAGGTGGTTTTCCATTTCCTAGATGATGAAACTGACAGAAAAAGGTTAAGTGACTTGCCTAGCGTAACGCAGCTGGTAATTGTCTCATGCCAAATTTTAACTCACAAAGATGATTCTTCCTGACTTGAGGTTCAGCACTTCATCTATTATAGCTGCTCACTTTCCACTCATAGAAAGGATCAGTTCCATGGCCATGATGTGTCCTTGAGGGAGAAATATCCTATATATTAGAACAGAGGGATTGCTCAACCCCTAATTAATAGATTGCCATGCAGTGTGACATTAATTTACATTATATAGAAATAATTTACCATTTAGAATTTAATATGTAGAAATCTATTTACATCTTGCAATTTGATGGATATCACTTTAGCCATTCTTAGAAGGAAATTCAATACACATACATCAAAATAGAATGAATCAATCGCTTATCCTGTTGTGGATCTTACCCAACTTTATTCAAGTGCAAGGCATTCCTTAATGTCAGTCTGGATCCTAGCTTTAGAGTGGAATAATTATAAAACATAGCTATGGTACTCTGCAAAATACCAGATAAAGGGAGATAAAAGCAAATGAAGATCCAATCAGATCATATATGGGTTAGATAAGCTTCACTGGGGTTCAAGCATGAAGTTAATTCTTTATGGGAAATATAATTCAAATCCTGTAAGCAGGATGATGGGCTGGAATGTCATTTTAGTTAGAAGGGTACAATGAATAGTTATTATGACAATAGTAACACCTAATATTTATATAATACTGTAAGTCTATGAAGAACTTTCTAATTTCTCCTCCCAGAACTCTGTGAAATAGGTGCTATTGTTATCTGCAGTTTACAAATGGGGAAACTGAGTCTCAGAAAGGCTAAAGTCTGAGGATTTGGACTCAGGTCTTTTAGCTTCAAGTGTAGAAGACCACCATCCACTGCGGTATATGAAAGGCAGTAGTTTACAGTGAGAAGAATTTTGAATTTGGAGTCAGAAGGTTTGGGTTCAAGTTTCAACTTAAATACTTTGTTTTTCTTTTCCGACCTTGGAAATCACTTCACCTGTGTGGACCTCAGTTGCCTCACCTGTAGAATAAGGAAGCATATTCTGGAAAACAATTTGAAATCATGCAAGAAAAGTCACTTTTATTCTTACCCTTTGATAAAAGAACATGAAAGATAGAAAAGTAGTCCGAGTTTTGCATTTTTTTGATATTCAATATAATACTTTTATGGTAATAAAAACAGAACAAATTCTAACACAAATATACAGACTAGAAACAAAATGGATATTTATTGATTGTGAAATGACTAGAAGCTTCCAGTGCCTTCTCCTCTATGGCTGCCTTCCTTTTCCTCTAAGGCAATATTCAATTTAATTTGTATTTATTTCACACGTTTTGGGTTCTGCATATGTTGTCTTCTGTATCAGGATGTAAACTTCTTAAAGACAAGGGCTGTTTTTACTTTTTAGTTATACTCTAAACATTTAAACTTAATAATGTTCGTTGATTATGTAAGACAATGAAGTACTATCATTCCATAAGAAATAAAAGTATGAGAAATTCTGAGAAATTTGGAAAGATGGACATGGATTGAAACTCTTTGCACCGTGAAGTAAGAAGACATAGGAGAATAATAGACACCAATTTCAGTTGGTGTACCTAAATGAAAGACCAGAAGTGTCAGAGTCCAAGTTGCGTTCAGTCATTCAATCATGTCTGACTCTTTGTGACCCCAGTGCACCATAGCATTCTTGGTCCTTTTATCTTCCACTCTCTCTGAGTCTGTCCAAGTTCATGTTCATTGTTCCCATGACATTCTCTTTCCATCTCATTCTTTTCTTCTTGCCTTCAATCTTTTCCAAATTCTGGGTGTTTTCCAATGAGTTCTGTCTTCTCATTGCATGATCAAGCTTCAGTATTTGACCTTCCAGTGAGTAGCCTGATTTCATTACTTTAAGTATTGACTGATTTACTCTCCTTGCTTTCTAATGGACTCTCAAAAGTCTTTTCCAGCACTGCAATTCAAAACTGTTGATTCTGTACTGTTCAGCTTTTCTTGTAGTCCAACTAACACACTCATACGTTGCTATTGGAAAACAAAACAAAACAAAAACAAAAACAAAGAAAAACCATATCTTTGACTATGTGGATGTTTTAAAGCAAGATGATGTCTCTATTTTTTTTAGTATCCTCTCCAGATTTGCCATAGCTTTCCCTCCAGAGGAGCAAGTGTCTTTTAATTTTATGACTAAGTATGTACTGTAAAATCTTAGTCCTGGAGAACAATTCATAAAGCATCACTCCCCAGTATTGGTATAGAGATGAGGGACTATTGGTGTGAAATGCTGCATACCATATTAGACATACTCTCTGTATTGATTGGTTTGCATAAACATTTGTTGTGGCTGTTACTGTCGTTGCTGTTGTTGTTGCAAGGGAGTGTTCATTTTAGGGCAGGGTATTGAGTCTGGAAATGGTTTTGATACAAAGATAAGACATAAAATAAAATACAAGTATTGGATGGTTAAGGTCTCTTCCATGTTTCCTAAGTATGCAAATGTTAATACATCCAAGAATATTTATTAAGCACATAAAGAATTAAAACAATCCCTACTCTCAAGGAGCTAACATTCTAACAGGATATTATTATTCAAAGAACAATAAATTGAGATGAGAAATGCACAATAGTGGTGGTGCCAAAGCCTTCATTTTACAAATGAGGCAATAGAAGATCAGAGAAATAAAGCACTTTCCCCAGGATTACATAAGTGGTGTAGGGGCAGAACTGGGATTTGAAGGAAGGTTCTTATGACTCCTATCTAGTGTACTTTCAGATTCATTACTCCATTTCTAAATCCTAGGATCCCTCCGTAATAACCATGACAATTCTGGGCAAGTCCAGGAAGCATACAGGAGATAGTTGAAGTGAGGCTGTAATATTATGTAATGTTCTGTCATTGTGTTTCACATAAATGTCCTACTTCAGCAGACAAGAGACTGGTAGAACAGAAATCTTTTAGGACTTAGATTTGGGATTACATTGGGGTGGAGGATGGATTTTCTTTACTTACTATCTCTGTAACTTTGGGAAATTACTTAGCCTCTTAGGGACTAAGTTTCTCCCTCAGTAAAATGAGTATGTTAGAAGAAATACTCATTCTTGAAAACAGGACATAACAAAAAAATAAAATAACAGATCTCATGCATCAATTAAATGCATTCAAGGAACCATGGGGTAGTTTATTGGGTTCATGTTTAGCCTCTCGTGCTTATTATTTGAATAATCTGGGGCAAATCCTTCAACCTCTCTAGGCCTATCTCCTTACCTGTAAAATGATGGGATTGCATTAGATGACCTATGAGGTCCCTTGTGACACTATATTTATGATCATATGATTCTATGCTGAGATAATTGCTGAAGGCCCCCTGAGCCCTAAACAAAAGATCTTAGCATCTGATTTCCTCTGATGGGATTCTCTTACTGCTCCATACCTTTTTGGGACAGCTAGGTGGCTCGGTGGATATGGTTGGGAGTCAAGAAGACCTCGGTTCAAATCTGTCCTCAGACACTTACTAATGGTGTGATCCTGAGCATGTCACTTAACCCTCTTGGCCTCAGTTTCCTTATCTATGAAATAAACTAAGGAACAGGGTTATGAAGAGTGGAACACAATTGAATGAAAACAGCAGCAGCAAAGTGTGTCAGGTAGTTCTAAAAAGCATTTGTCAATCTTGTGCCCACAAGTATCCATTCCAACCCCAAATATTTTCCTTTAGTCAGTTATTCTGAATCATCTACAGAATCATTCCCACAACCAGCTGCTGACTTGCATCGTTCACTATTTGCAAATCGATTTCATGTTGGAGTTTTTTTAACCAATGAAGACCCTCAAATGTGGCCTCTTGGACTGATAGCCTATTCAGCATCTTGCGAATGAGAATAATGAATGGAAAGGTCAAACAGTCCATTTGTGTAATGGCATTTTTCAGATTTGGAGAGTCCACAATATTTTGACAGCTGTTATAGTGTGTGGGAAGGGAGCGACATGAAGTCAAGGTTCTAACCTTTTGTTTTAATAAACACTTTCCACCCTAAGAAAATTGAAACATTTGGTTCTTTAACTGTTAGAGCTAGGAGAAAAATTAGCTGGAGGCATTTTCTAGTTTTATGGAATTGCATTTTAATAAAATTTTTATAAAACCATAGTCAATAGACATTCAGATATCCTGGATTATTTATATCTACAACACAGGATTTTCAGACTATTTCACAGAAATTTACACTCTCATGGAAAATTGCTATAGATCCATACAAATTCACATAATTTCTGTAGGTATTAGCTAGATCTGTGTAGGACAGTCAACAAAGTTATTTGTTTTAATATATAATATAAAATTACTGGCAAAAAATACAGATATATTTCCATGGGATTATTCTTTCTGAATTCAGTTCCTTGTCTTTGTTTGTTTCATTTTGTTTTTCCCATGTCTAAATAACATTCTCATTTTCCTTCAGTGATGATACAGCCTTTAGTGGAAATGGAATCAAAGAACAGTGGACAGCTCCTCTTGCCCATTAAGATAGGCCACTTATGGAAGGCACGATGACAAAGCATTGTATAATATTCCAGCCTCACTCAGACAATGGTTATATAGAAGAGAAGAATGCAATATCTCTGGTATACATCTTGGAATTGTCCAAAATTTTGATGGTTGACTTGGGGGAAGCACAGGATCATAATAGAAATGATGTAACGAACTAGGAAGTACAATACAAACTAGGAAACAACTATAAATGTTTCTGAAAGTTCAACATTTTCTAATAATAATAATAATATAGTTTTTAAAGGTTTCCAAAGTGTTTTAGGAACATTGTCTAATTTTATCTGTTCAACAATTCTAGGAAGTGAGTACTACTGTTATCTCCATTTTTTAGATGAAGCAACTGAAGAAGACAGAGGTTAAGTGACTTCCCCAGGATCACACATACAATTAAGTGTCTGAGACTGAATTTGAACTCAAGTATTTCTTACTCCAGGTAGAGTCATCATAAGAAAAGTATGAAAAAAAAGGGGAAAATGTATGCCTTTTCTATTAGCCTATACATTAAGGAATTAAAATATTAATACTATTCCACAAAAGAAGAAAACCAAGGTACAGTGACTAACTAAAGGACATCCAGCTGGTGTCTGAGGTGTGATGGGAACTAGACCTGCTGACATCAAATCAAGTGTTCTTTTCACTAAGGTCTTCAATAGGTAGGATCACATTTCCCGAGCCAAGAGGTAAAAGGTGCCATTTATTCCAACCCTGTCATTTTACAGATGAGAAAACTGAGGCCTAATGAGGTGACTTGCCAAGGGTCACACAAGTCATCAGAGATGAGATCTGAATGTTTGTCACTGACACTTTTGATGAATGGATAAATCCATATTCCTAAAGAAACAGTGATATAAAGATTTTCTAAATTCAAAAAGTTTGAAAATTCCCTGGTTGAAAGGATATTTAACTCCCTGGGGAAAAGTTGCTCTCTCTATTCCAGCTACAGGCTTGGTAGCAGTTTAAAGAGTTTCAGTGATCAGAATAGCATCAGTACACTAGTTTCCCTAAGAAAGGGTTTCTTGAGACAAGAAGTTGGATCTTTTCTATATGAATCATCCAATGGTCAACCACTTTACTTGTGAATTTCATTTTCCTAACTTACATGATCATTGAATAACAAATGGATTCCCAAATTATTCTACATTAATGACTAGGAATCACCAATAGCATTCCTATTTTATTCTGGGGAATAGATGTATGAGCAAGTCTACTCACATAAATACTTTATAGATATCTAACTGCCCCCATTCTAATTTCTTTTTTTTCCAACAACACCTAAGCTTTCCAGGGGAAAAATGTGTTTACATGTAATCCTTTTTTATTTTTCACCTCCTGTTGTTATTAAGGCACTTGACAAAATGAAACAGTTTCTTTGGGTAGGAAATCATACCCCAAATCTCTCAAATTTTCCTCTTTCTTGTTCAGTTTTAGTTGGTCAAAAATTTGGAATATTGATATCTAAAGCCCTTCAAAACTGGGCTCCTACCTAATCTTCTGAACTAATTTTATATAATGTGGAAAAGACAGTCAGGAAAGGAAAGGAAAAGAAGGGGAAGGAAACAAAAGGAAAGAAGAGGAATGGAAAGGACATGGCTCAGGAGGAGAAAGTGAGGCCAGTGACCATGTACAGCCCTTCCTCACTCAAAACAAAGTCAAGTGCAACTCATATTATCATTTCTATGATGTCATGGTCCTCCTTGGGTAGACACAACAATATAATGTTACCCTTCATGAATTCTGTGTTCCAGCTAAACTGGCTTATTCGCTGTTCTCCAAAGTTGATACCACTTTGGTCTATGACTGTGCCTTTGCCAAGACTGTTCCTGATATGTGGAATGTATGTCCTGCACTGTTCTTCTTTTCAGAATCCAGAGATAGTTTGGAGGCTCAGTGTAAGTGCCACCTACTCCTAGATGTCTTTCCTGGAACACAAGTGATGGGTTCTCTCTTCCTTCTCAATTTGCCTTCTATTTACTCATTATCCTTTTACCAAATCCATCCCTGTTCTTGACTTCTGTATTTCTTTCAGTGACAACACCATCTTTCCTTGGCCCTAAGTTCACAACTTCAGAGTCATTTGAGATTCTTCCCTTTCTCTCACCTTCCATATCAATTCTGTCTCCAAGTCATTTTGGTTCTAACTCTAGAATCCCTCTCAGAACTGTTTCCTTCTTTCTAATCACAACAATATTACCCTTGTATGTGCTCTCATCACACCTCAGTTGAGGTATTGCAAGGGCCTCCTATTTTGAATCCTACCCTCAAGTCTCCCTCCTGTCCAATCTATGATATTCCTAAAGCCCACATCTTGCCATATCATTTGAGTAGCTCCCTAGTCCTTCTACAGCTGGTCTTCTTAAATTGTGGTGTGTGAACTTTAATACTTACATATATATGTGTGTGTATATGTACATATATGTATGTGTATGTACATATATACACACATATGTATATATGCATATATATAATTGTATTTCAATGTATTTGTTTAGCTTTGTAATCCTATGTTTTTTTAAAGATATTTGAAAATATCATTCTGACAAGTGGTTTATAGGTTTTACCAGATTATCAGTGGGGTTCATGTCAAACAACGTTAAGAATGGCTGCTCTAGGAGAAAATGCCCATTCCTTTATTTGGCGTTTGAAGTCCTTTAGAGTCTTGCTCCAACCTACATTTCCTGGCTTACAGCACTTTGGTTTCCTTCTTACCTTCTGTATGTGTGTGTGTGTTCGTCCTTCATTGCCAAAGAAGACCATGCCATCAGAGAAATAATGACATGACTTGCACTTGACTTTGTTTTGAGTGAGGGAGGGCTCTGCAGGTCACCAGCCTCACTTCTCCTCCAGAGTCATCTGAATCCAGGGACCAGACATTCATCAGGATGACTGGAGGTGACCCAGGATGAGGCAATTAGGGTTAAGTGACTTGCCCAAGGTCACACAGCTAGTGAGTGTCAATCGTCTGAGGTGAGATTTGAACTCAGGTCCTTCTGAGAACTCCTCCCTTCTATATTTCAGCCAAATTACCTCTTTTCCACACACACAGCTTTTCATCTTCAGTCTCCATGAATTTCACTGCCAGCAATGCACTTCCTCCTCACCTGAGACTCTTAGAATCTCTAGTTTCTAATCTAATCTTAGAATCTCTAGCTCACCTCAAGTGCCAATTCTAATAAGAGGTCTTTCCTGATCCCTTTAGTAGCTACTACCCCCCCCCCAAATAAGATCATAGATTGAGAGCCAAAGGGGTTTTACAGTTTATCTGGGTGACTCCCATTTTACAGACAAGAAAACTGAGGACTAGAGAGGTTAAAGAACTTGACCAATATCACACATGTAAAAGGTGGAAAAGGTAGGATTCAAACCCAGTTCCTTGTTTTAAAGTCCAGTCTCTTTCCTGAGAGCTTTCTAATTTCTTAGCACTTGTTTTTATACTGTCTTATTTATGTATGTTGTTGCCCATCCAAGGTTGAACCAAAGGACCTTAGAGGAAGGAACATTTTCATTTGTCTTTGGATCTCCAACACACAGTCCAATGCCCTGACAAGAGTAGATGCCTAATAAATGCTTGTTGAGAATGAATGGGTGAATAAATTCATGCCTCAGAAAGGTATACATGGGCTTCCCGGTAAGCTTCTTAAAGGAAAGGATTATCTTTTTCCTCTTTATGCATATTCCCAGTGTTTAGCACTGTTCCTGGCACATGTCACATGGGTAATGAACATAAATTGATTGATCAGGACCAGAACTCAATAGCTGCTTCCTTACCAGGCTCACTGATTGTAATTCAGGCACCATTCCAATGCAGTCCTTTTCCTGTTCGATATCAGTTTATAAAAGTATGTTCCATGTTCACTGACCCCAGATAACTAAATGAATCCCAGTTTGTGGTCACACAAATAAGCGCTAGTTTGTAACACACAAATTCATGCTGAGGCTGGAGAGGAGGAATGCAAAAGAAACCAACCATTAAATCCATATATCTTTGTGGAATAAAAGGAGGGAGGATCACCCCTGCTCTCCCCTTCTCCCCAGCCCCTGCCTCCTCCAACTATACATTATTCATGTTCCCTGGTGGATGTTTTGGTCTTGTTTCCTTTCCGTTACTGAGGGATTTTTATAGAGAGTTGTTTATAGGGCTTAAAGGAACAGATCCTGGAGGATGAGGTGTTCAGTGACCATATATGCATGAATCATGTTTGGGGCATCCGATGGCCCTTGAAATGGGCCAGGAGGGGGAGGCAAGGCCTCAGAAAGAAGAAAATCTCTATGGTAGATTTCTTTCCTTTGCCCATTCTTTATCGCATGCATCATTTTTTCAGCTCAGTTCAAATGAGCATTAAAACACACTGCTTTGCAAAGAGAAGTGGATACAATCCCCAGGATGATAAAAGACGCGTTTGATAGAAATCTTTTGAGAGAAAGCAAAGAAGGAAGAACAAAACAACTTATTTTGATGATCAGCAATCAGAAAGAGGATATACAAACCTATATTATGGCCAAAGAAGTTCCTGTGTATCAAAACAAAAATAAAGATTGCATGAAGTGCTGCACAGGTGCCTTGCCCACAGGGGTACAAGTTTCTTTTCACTTGTGATCATCACTGGAGTCTTAACCCCAGGTGTCTGGAAATCAAAACAATGGCCTAGTGATTGTTCAGGTACTGTACTAGAGATGGGTGTTATGGTATTTAAATGCCTCCTTTACTTGCTTGTGAGAAGTAGAATGTGTCTGGAATATTTTAAGAGAAATAGAATGAAACAAAACTTGGTATTACCCATGGCTGTACCTACCTGCCTGCTCTTAAACCTTCTTAATTGGGCAATCAGTCCGAAATATATTTCTAAAGTGGAGGACACAAAAGTCTAAAAACTGCATGATTTTCCTTGAAACATTGACAACATTGCTGCTTTTTCATCCTCATCATCAAGATCTTGTTGTGATTATAATCATTTTAATTTTACTAATAGCATTTTAAGGCTTGACAAGGTGCTTTCATTGTCATGACCTTAGGAAATATGTAGCACAAATAATATTATTCACATTTTAAATATGATTAAACTGAGGCTCAGATCAAATGCCTTACCCAGGAAAAGAGAATTTTTACAAATTGAATGGTACAATCTACACCCACAGGTAGCAGAAAATTTTCCCCTAGGTCCAACTTTAGAATGGCCTGATCCTGTCTCTTCCAGGGATACAAAGTCTGATGGATATGCTTAGACCAGATAAGAGAGTAGCTTACCTATGCTACGGTATATGAGATGATGTGACTTCCTATTTTAACTACTTTTTAGAAATAAAGCAGATATTACATTTTAGTTCTTTTGCTATAAGAACTTTGAATATCATCTAAATTTGATGTCCTAGGGTGAATCCCCACTAGTCTTTCCTTCGTTAGTGTCTCCTCAGGGCCATGTGGCTCTTGAGTGTCGGAGTCAGGAACCTAACCCAGTTCTCTATACTCTAGATTCTAGGCTTCATATGACTGTACCATAGAGCATTTTATGGCCAGGATGGGTGATTAGCATGCTGGGAGAATTGTAGCCTAAGGACCCAATTTATCAGGTAGGGTTGCTTTGATGTTGCGACTGCTAGTCCTAAATTCTCAAAGAGGATTCATCAGAATGATGATGTCTCCACTGGCAAGTGAGTTGAATTTAAGTGAGGAAGGGTTGTACCCAGTCATCAGTCTCACTCTCTCCTCCAGAGACATCAGAGTTCAGTGGCGAGACATAAGTTAGGATGACTGGCAATGGCCTAGGAGACAGTAGATCTTGGCCTTTTTAAGCAAGGTCTTTTCCAGGTCTCAGTTTCTCTGAGTCAACACCCATTTGATAGTTAAAAGTTGGCTAAGAATTGAGGTTAAACTGGCCTACTTTGCCTTCACAAAAGAATCCGTCAAGAAGGGGAAGTGTTTATGGGTACTTTATGAAAGGAAACAGAGTCCTTGCAGATGGAAGTCCATTCAGGGCCATACTGTATGAATACTACTACCTCATCACATAGTAGATATGTACTTTAGAAGCATTTTAGATCAAGCCTTTCATTTTATAGATAAGGAAACTAACCAGCTTGTGCAAAGTCATACAACTACTAAGTGTTAGAGGCAGAATTTCTTGATAGCTGTTTAAGAAAATGTTTCACCTAGAAGAGAAGGATTCAGGGCCAGGAGGGTCTCAAAGATAATTGGGATGTGTGCTGGGCTGAAATTCTTTCACCTTTGTAATTGGTATGTGTGTGTGGGTGGGGGTGGGACCTGAGCAAACTGGTTATGTAGACAATGTAAAGACAATGTAAAGACAGTATAAATCATAGAATTTAGAACTGCAGAGAAGCTTAGAATTACCCTTGTAAAATCCTGCCATCTGGCCTAGGATCTGACTAGTACTTTTAGGATTAGGATATTGAGATATCCTACAAATGGTATAGCTATCCCGGGCTGTCCAGGCAATAAGTAATGGAAATGAGATTCATATCTAGGATCTGATTTCAAATCCAATAGTCTTTAAGCTTCATTTTCTTGCTTAACTTACTTGAGAGAGCCGACTGTTTCTGAACATTTGTCAGGCATTCACTTGCATTGAAAGTAAATCCAAGGCTGTATGCTGAAATGCTATTTAGAATATATGATTGCTTCACGGGCTATATTTGTAGCCTCAGCTCCTTGATCAGTGAGTGGTAAATAGTAGGTACTTAATAAGTGCTTAGTGATTGACTGGATGTCAAGACAGTGTTGCCTAGTGGATAGAGATGGAAGGACTGAGTTCAAATACTGTCTCTCATCCTTACTAGTCATATGACCCTGAGAAACTCATTTGTACTTTTGTTTCCTTTTTTGGTTACATTTCAATTCATTCATTCATTCATTCATTTATTTGTTTTACTTTCACTTCCTCAGAATTTTGAGTTCCAAATTTTCTCCCCTTCTCTCCCCTACTCCTACCCCTGACTGTGCATTCTGATTACCCCTTCTCCCAATCTGTTCTCCCTTCTATCACTTCCCCCCCCACACACTTTTCTTATACCTTTCCCCTTGTATTTTCCTGTAGTGTAAGCTAGATTTCTATACCTCATTGCTTGTGTATCTTATTTCCCAGTTGCATGCAAAAATAGTTTTTATCATTGAAATTTGTTTAAACGCTTGATTTCCAGATTCTCTCCCTTCTTCCATCCCCACTCATCCTCACTGAGAGGGCAAGCAATTCGATATAGGTTATACCTGTGTATTCATGCAAACCACCTCCATAATAGTCATGATGTGAAAGACTAACTACATTTCACTCCATCTTATCCCCCTCATTTATTCTATTTTCTCCTTTGACCTTGTCCCTCCTTGTCCCTCTGATTACCCCTCCCCTAATCTGTCCCCACCTACACCCCATCCTTTTCCTCCTTACTTTCCTGTGGGGTATGATGGATACCCATTGAGTATGTGTTATACCTTCCTTAAGCAAAATCTGATAGGAATAAGTGCTCATTCATTCCCTCTCACCTCCCTCCTCTTCCCCTCCACTGCAAAAACTTTTTCCACTTGTGTTTTTATAAGCCTTAGTTTCTTCATGA
Organism: Notamacropus eugenii; assembly: GCF_028372415.1. Lineage (NCBI taxonomy): Eukaryota > Metazoa > Chordata > Mammalia > Diprotodontia > Macropodidae > Notamacropus > Notamacropus eugenii. Next base: position 733,025,839 of record NC_092872.1, on the reverse strand, counting down.
GTAAAATGGGAACAATAATAGTTATGGTATTAGAAATGGTCCATCAATGCATATTCATCAAACACCTATTATTTATGAGACACTTTGTTAAATGCTGGGAATATAAAACATGGAGTGAATAAATAAAAAGTATGAAATATTTAACTTCAAGTTCCATGTCTAACACCCACTAGCTGTGTGTGTGTGTGTGTGTGTGTGTGTGTGTGTGTGTGAGAGAGAGAGAGAGAGAGAGAGAGAGAGAGAGAGAGAGAGAGAGAGAGGGAAAGAGAGAGAGAGAGTCATGACCTCTCAACATTCTGGCCATCTCTCCAAGATTATTCCTTTTAGAGAAGGTGCTACCAAATTAATAGAGGGAATTCCTCTCTAGAGGTTCTCTACGCCAATGAAATGGCAAATTTTGTTGGGGTACATGGTGAACCTTGACAGTCACTGGAATGTGTTTCTTAAAAACATTGTACAGTCATTGCTAATTTCACTGGTTCCCTCATTCCTACCATGACCATTGGGATTAGCTAGTGAGTTTTTCCTGTATCTGTTTCACCTAGTTTATATAAGAATGCTTAAAAATACAGAATTTAAATATCCCGTATATTACCGGAGCTATCAGTCTGATGGGTTTTGTAGGGAAATGTGTTTTCCTCTCACATACTACTACATTGATTGACGTGCGTTTATTATACCTTTACTATAAGGAACTATCAGGTCCACAGAGACCTGTTTCTCTTCTCAGGCCTGACATTGTCATTAAGAACAGATAGAATGGATGACTTAGAACATCCTTTGTGCTTGGAGATCTGATGTCTGTGTGTGTATATAGCTTCAGGCAGCTTTCTATGTACTGTCATTTTAAGACGGCAAAGAACACATACTTACCTCACAAATGTGCCTTCCAAACTAGCTAGATATTGCTCAGATCTGGAGACTACAGATGAAGGTAATATTCTTGAAAGGGGCTATAGAGGTACTTAATCCATTAGAATGGGATGCTTTGACAGTAGAAATTATCTCAATTTTGTATTTGTATATCCATGCATGGTTCAGTACTTTGTACATAGGAAGCAAATAATAAATACCTCATTCATTCGTTCATTCATTCATTCATTCATTCAATCAATCATTCATGTGCCAGGCAACAAATGTGCTAGCATTTACCTGGGTACTGCATTACTTTTGGGCTTAGCTTGTTCAAATGTAAACCTCACTCACTCCAACCCCATGGATTACACATTACATTTTATTAGTCATTCACTCTTCAGTATGAAGCAGTTAGATGATTTTGATGAGATTTTATGAAAGCATGAAGTCTAGGCACTTAAGATAATGAGAGCTTACACTAGGAGGAGGAAGAAAAGGGTATAGAAAGGAATGTTGCTGTGGAGTATCAGACATGAACCACCTAGAGCTGCCCTTACCCATCCTTTCAAATGGGAGAGAAGGAAGCTGAGAGACTTGTCATTTCAGCTCTGAACAGCTTCCATGCCTACCAGATAGCAAAAGATTGCCATTATCATCTCTGCTCATACATATACATATATAGCCATTGCATATAAATGACCGAGAGATCAGCATCTGGCTGTTTTTAAAATTCCCTATGTAGCTCAGGCTATTTGAGACACATAAAATAAGTGCTTTGCACTTTTATTTCTAAAATTGTACCTAATTTTAAGGGACAGTTTATTCCCCCTGTTCCTGAATCACTGTTTCCCATCAACATGTTGCTTGTTAGAACAATGTATGCCATGGTAAAAACAAGAGACCCTGGGTACCTGAGTGGGTTATTTTTCAACATGCCTTTCTTTCCTTCTGCTAAAAATTGGAATATATATATATATATGTATGTTTTTATGTATATTTGCATGTATGTGTGTATATATAATATGTGCATATACACATACATGTGTGCATATACATATATACATGTGTCTATACATCTATATCTATATCCATATCCATATCCATCTCTATCTATATATCTCTATCTATATATCTATATTTATATAGATAGAGATATATATATATGTGGTCACTGGATCCAGGAGGGGAAGTGTGGCTGGTGACCTTGCACAGTCTTCTCTCAAATGAAGGACAAACATACACACACACACACACACACATATGTATATATATATATATATATTTTTTTTTGACCAACAATGAAGGCATTCATGCAGTTTGATTCATGACTTTTGAGTGGATTCTAAACTCAGTTTATCAGGTTCTCCCAGCTTTGCTAAAGTCATGATCTTTCAACCTGAGAGAGAATTAAAATAACAATATAGACATTGCTTTAGAGAACTCTCTCCCTCCTCCTGGGCATCTTCAAAACCAATACAACAGATAATACTAAGAAAAGAAAGAACAGTAACACTTCACTTACCCACAGGTCACTTACCTGACAATTTCTTGTATTTAGTACTGAGCCAAAACCCAGAATGGCTCAGAACAAAGACTTCTGGGAAATGACTATGATAGGGTAATAAATTTAGACTTTAGAGGATAATGAGTCTAACCCCCTTATTTTATGGTCTGGAAAAAACGAAGCCTAGAAAGACCAAACATCAGATGTGTAAACTGGAAATTAAATTCAGATCCTCCAATTCTTGTACAGCACTCTTCCACAATACTACACCCAGCTTCCTTTCACTCTGTCTCATGAAGTCCCTGGCAAAAAACTCATACATTTCTTTCCCTGGAGAGTTCATTGCACCTTTGCTCAAGCTCCTTCCCTCACCCCTCACCCTCGTTTTACATATAGTTCTTCTAATTTGCCTTTATCAGAGGCCACTTGAAGGTGTACAATAAATAGCAGGTTGGACTAGGAGTCAAAAAGAACTGAGTTCAAATGTAGCCTCAGATACTTACTAGTTGGGTGACCTTGGGCAAGTCACTTATCTATGTCTATTTCTCTATCTATACAATGTTGATGATAGTAGCACCTACCTCCAAGAGTTGTTGTGTGAGATTTTATACACACACACACTATTCATTTATACATACATATACATCTATGTGTATATATACACACATATATACATATATATACACAACTATGTGTGTACATGCACATATGTGTGTATATCTGTAAATATATCTATAAATATATATAATTTACATATACACACACATTTAGTACAGTATCTGTTATATAGCAGGAACTATACAGGTACTTATTTCTTTCTCTTCTCTTTTCCTCATAATACACTCAAAACAGAGTCTCTCCTAAGTTTTCCCAGAATCAAAGAACTGTAGGTTTGTGTGATGCCATATGTTTTCCCTCCCTAATTTTCTCATGTGAAGCTGGAAATAACTCCTAAAATTAATCAATCAGTCAACATTTATTAAGTCCTTACTATGTGCTAGGTACTGTGCTAAGTGCTGGGCACACGAAAATTACTACCTTAAAGTTGTTGAACTTTCTCTCCTGAACAATGGTGAAGATTCCCCAGGCTGCCTCTAATCACAACAGCCCCACCCTCTTCCCAGATATCATTTGGTTGGAGTTAATTTATGAGGATGCCTTTTCATTTGCTCCTTCCCAGGAAGGAGCAGGAGACCCTTCCCAGTCTGAATTTCATATTGATTTTCCATCCTCGTAGATCTTGCCCAGACAGTTGGTTGTCTCTGTGGACACTCTGAGTGCTCTGTAGACTTGCAGAATTCCATGCCTCACCTCTTTTTGGAGGAATAATATACTTGCAATGGTTTCTTTATGTCTTTTATTTAATGCCTGCCACCCATTCTTGTTCCCTGCCAAGATTCGCCCTATGCTTACAGAATAGGAATACACAGGGCTTCCCCAGCAGAGCAGACTTTCTGTGTGTCTGTGGACCAGTGGTGTCTGGTTGGTAAAGACATCAGTGGCAGTTCTGCATATTCAGGAATAAAGGACTGCTCAAGTTAAATTCATGGAACTTGTGTTGGGATCCCACTCTTGGTTCATATTAACTGTGTGAAATTGGGCAAGACTTTTCACTTTTCTGTGACTCAGTTTTCTCACTTGTAAAATAAAGAAGTTCTATGAGATGAATTATAAAGACCCTTCAAGGTCTAACTCTAAGAAATTATGAATAGCAGTGGTCAGGTTCCATTCAGGTAAAACCATTATACTCTTAAGTAAAGATTGGTTGTGATTTGTTTAGATGACATTTTGGGGGTATTTTATACTTATTGAAAAAAGTCAGTCTTAGAAGTACCCACTTCCTAGAGCTTTGCGTATATGCATAGATGATCTTGGAATCATATATTTAGATCTAGGAAAGACCTTAGTGATTACTGAGGCTCATTCTCTCACTTTCCAAATGAGAAAACTGAGCCCTAAGGAAGAGATGAAGTTTTCCCCCATTTGCACATAGACACTAAGTACCAAAACTCACACATATAGCAAGTGCCTGCAATTTGAAGTGGGGGCCGCTTATTCCAAATCTAATTTGTATTCTACTGTAATGGAATGCCTAGAAAAGCATAAAATACACAAAACTATAAGTAACTGGTAGGGATAGGGATGTGTCAGGAAGGTGGGGTTTCACATGAGCCCTAGATATCCCCTAGCACACGATCTAGGTATGCCCCAGACATTACCAATATGATGCTATTTCAGAGAGAATGTTCTTTTTTATTTGGATCAGTGATTTCATTGGAGTAGAGAACTCCAAAGGAGCAAACACTTGCTACTAATGATGATTACCTCTTCCACTACTTTTTTTCTGGCAATTTATAGTCTAAAAGGTAACCTCAGAAGGTTAACGGGTTAAATGAGAGGATAACTGACCTGTCTAGGGTCACCAATCTAATATGTGTCAGAGGAAGGAGGAAAGTTACTTGAATCCAGATCTTTCTAAATCTAAGTCCAGCTCTCTATCCATCATGGCAGGGCTTCCTGACTCTGTGTGTGTGTGTGTGTGTGTGTGTGTGTGTGTGTGTGTGTGTGTGTGTGTGTGTGTGTGTGGTATGTTATGGACTCCTTGGGAGTCTGGTGAAGACTATGGACCCCTTCTTAGAATATGTTTAAGTGCATAAAGTAAAATAAATGTAATTACAAAAGAGACCAATTATTCTGAAATACACTTGTGTTATATAATATAATAATGTGGGCAGTACACATACACCCACATGCACACGTCTTTTAGAGACTTATCTCCTTGTGTTACCTAAGGTGAAAGTGAAGCAGTCCCTCATGGGCAACTCTGACCTTTTAGAAGCAGGGAAACTTTGACCTCCTCTGTTTCTCATCTCAGCCAGTTTGACTTTCCTTAAGTAACCTGGTAGCTCCCATGCTCCTGAAAATTCAGCATATTAATGCTGGCCAAGGCAAGGATCCTCAATCTGCTTTAGTACAACTGTAGCTCAGAACTCCCACACTTTGTCCAGTAGCAGGGATGAGTGGCAACTGCCACCATGCCTGGTCTCAAAGTATTTTAATGAACAAAGTCACAGATCCCAGGTTAAGATTGCATGCATACACTATAGCACTCTGACTACAAGGAAAGGCATATCCCCCACAATAGCTCCTTATTCTCATTTCCTTACCTAATACTTCATAAATATTCCTTGACTCCTCTCATCTTGTCTTAGAGCTCATTCAGTCTTCTCAAAGGCTGTGCTAGCAGAGCAAAAATTTTAGCAGATCCTTTGATATCAAGAAGTCCCACTTGGCTCTCTTTGCTATGATTCAAGAACCAGACTAGTTCTAAGTATTTAGAGGTCCATCTTCAAATTCCCTTTTAGCCAGAAAATTTCTCAAAGATCTGTCAAGTCATAAAAGGAGTTGAAACTGACCCCAAGAAAGAAAAGACCGACATTGACCAATTCACATCTCCTCCTAATTTCCAGTGGAGTAGTAACATAAAGTAAATTTGAATTTAACGTAAGTTTAAGGTAGTAATTTAAAATTTAAAATGCAAAGATGGTGAAATTGTGGCATCTGCGATCCAGAACCAGAAGGGACCTCAAAGACATTCAGTTCAAATTCTTGTCAAGTGACTGGCCCTAGCTCAGAAAAAGTATCAGGAATCACCGGATAATCTTCTTATGGGAGGATGTTCTGAAAGAGGGAAGGCAAGAGGAATCTATAACTCACTGGGAGAAGGGTTAGATAGATGGGAGAATGTCAGAGAGGCTCCCAAAGGACACAGGAACAGGAGACAGAGAGGTCAACTTCATCTCTTTCCCTCTTTCTGCAATCTCGGCTTCATGACTTTTGTCAAGGAGAATTTTTCTCTTATAATACTTGAATGATGAGTCCAGGAAGCAAATAGCCAAAGGCTGTCCAAGGTGATTGGATGTGTTGTGATTTTTTTCAATAAGGTCATCACCTTTATTTGAGTGTGGGGAGGAGTGATTGTTTCATTAGAATCCTTTGTTATTGGTTCACATGCGTATGCATATATTTGATAACTTTGCATTTTCTGAAATTAACAGATTTACAATCAATAAACATTATTAAGTAGCTAGTATGGACCAGGCACTGGGGTTATCAAACAATGTAAAAGAACAGAACTGGCTCTCAAGTAGCTCACAGTCTATTGGGGAAGAAAACGCTCAAACAACTATTTAACATAAAGGATCATGGGATCTTAGGTCTAGAGGTGAGGGGGATTACAAAGGGCATGTGGCCTACCCTTCTCATTTTACAGGTAAAGAAATGAAGGAATGGAAGTCGAGGTGACTTCTTCGAGGTCACACAGGCAGTGAGCATCTCAGTGCATGATTCAAAAGGCCTAGGGAAGACACCTGGAAGACAACTGAGAGGTTGTCTAATTCACGCTTCTCATTTTATAAGATTGAAAGATTAGAACTCATCCTTTTGATTCACAAGACAATGCTTTTTCACTATTTTCTTCATCCAAAGACATCGAAGAGCAGAATTGAAATCCCATCGATGCAGTCCATAGAGATCATTTCCTAACAAAGTATGTTGAATGTTGTATCCACCCACCTCCATTCTCATTGCTGTCTCTTTTTGATGGGGGCAGGTAGAGTGAATGTCTGTATACCTTGTTGATTTCATTTTGAAGCTTTCCCATAAACAATAGCTGCAAATTCCATCTCTGACCTATTATTCCATGATAAAGAAGGAAAGTGCTGTCAGTGCTCTCCAAATTCAGAGGCCTTGGGGCATGGCCCTAATTTCTTTAAATATTAGGTTTGGTGCATTTCAAATCTAAAGAATCTCCCAAGTCATGGAGGAACCCTTGCTAAATACTGCAGTGTCCCTGCAGTTTTCATCACCCTTTTAATGGAAAACTTTCTAGGCCCCAAGATTACTATCTTGACTCTGCTCCATGAAATGCCCAAAGGAGGATCAATTACATCTTGATTATCAAATCATGTCTATCTCTGATTGCTTAGGCCCGTATAAATCCCATTATTTGGAGCAATCAGACTGCCCTCTGCATCTCAGGACGAGAATCATTGCATCGTCTGTAATCAAAAATATGTCACTATAGCTCTTCCTTTCTGAAAGATTGGCCCATATTCTTCTGACCAGATAAGAGAAATGGGAAGCACTTAAACTGTATTATTTAGCTGTTGTCCCTGAGATGGGCAATAGGATTCAGGGCTGCACGCTGAAGGACATGGCCAGAGAACTGTGGAAGGCCAATTTCATTTGTAGTGTAAGCTGGAAGAAAATCTTCACAGAGAGACTATTGTGGGAGTTTATGGAATAGGGATCACAGGATAATAGAAGCTTATGTACTGCTTTGAGCTTTGAAAAGCACTTTATAATTATCATGTCATTTTATACTTACAAAAACCCTGGGAGGAAAGTGCTGTCGTTACCCCATTTTCCAGATGATGGAACTGAGGCTTAGAGATAATAAACAACTTGCCCAGGGTTACCCAGGTGATAAATATCTGAGGCTGATTTAAATTCAGGTCTTCTTGACCTTAGGTCCTACATTCTATCCACCACCTCATGGAGCTGCCTTCAGGTACATCATCAAAAACATATCCACTCAATGCTCTATCTCTACCACCTAATGTCCCTGAAAGGAACTTGCTCTTAAAGTGGAATGAAGAGATAGGATGATTTGAGGAAGGTGTCCTTTGGCCCAATTCGGAGGTAAGGAAAGGGTGTGTTTTACAAAATTCTCCTCTTCCTTGGCCCTTCCTCCATTCATGGTGTCCATTTACAGGGGTGATTTACAGGGGTGTATATTCGCACCCTCTCTCCAGCTCCTTGTGGGATCTATGGGGTATTTGGGGACAACTAGCACCTCTGGTATGAGGGGTTGGCAAGCTCACCCTTTTCAGGGCTGCTCATCCACCTTTGGTGTCCACCTTCACCCAACTGTCACCTTTGGCTCCAAAAAGCTGTAGCAGGCACAGAGTCCACACCTTAGACAAATTGTCTCATACAATGGGCTAAACAAGGGTGAGGGTAACTGACAGGCCTCAACCCCGTGGTGAATCAGATGACTGTCTACCTCAAGAGTGTGATGACTTCCCCTGGTGGAGTGGCCAGATAGAAACAAGTTCTGTGGAGTGCTTAAATGCAGGGGTGGGGGATGTGGCCCTCTAAGTCCTCAAGTGTGGCTCTTAGACTAAATTCAAACTTCACAGAACAAATCCCCTTAATAAAAAGATTTGTTCTGTAAAACTTAGACTCATTCCAAAGACAGTACCCCAGGACCTAGAAGGCCACATGAATCCTTAAAGGCTGCAGGTTCCCTACTGCTGCTTAGACATGGAAGACTCCAAGTTGATCCACTGCATCTCACTGACAGTCATCTTGAATTTGTCCTGTCATCAGACTTTGATCACTTAGGAAGAAAGAGTCTAATGTCTTTATGGAACTGTGCCTCATTTAAATTTAACTCATGGGCAAGTCAAGACCTCACCTGTGGTGTGACTGATTCCCTTTGAAACCAAGGATGTACACACAGCTGCCTATACAAATCACTCATTTATGCCTCAGTAAGGCTAAAAGTCAACCTTTTCTTTAGGCAGTTTCTTCCAGCCTTATTATCCCTCACTAATCACCCTACTTTAGATTCTACTGACCCTTCCAGGGGTCTCCTGAGAAGTCTTCCATTTCTATCTCCTCCCACCAAACCATCACATACTCTGTTGCTTCTTGAATCACCCCAGTGCCAAATTTTGATGTTACTCCCTTGTTCAAAAATTGTCCATGGCTCCCCATTGTTTCCAAGACTCCAGTTACATTGCCAACCACCTAGCTTTTTCAGTTGGATTCTACACTATGACTTCATGTTCATCTGTCAAAAATAAAACTTATCATCTTCTTTCCCTGCAGACAATTCCATGGTCACGTATGATAAATAGCTCAGAAATATTCTTTGACTCCTCCTTTTCCTTCATGCTCCACATATGATCTTTTTTTAAGTTTAAGGTACTTTATTGATCCATAAGGGCTGCTAGGTGGCAAAGTACATAGAGAGCCAGGCCTGGAGTCAGGAATATTCACCTTCATTAGTTCAAATGTGACCTTAAATACTTACTAGGTATGTGACCTTGGGTAAGTCACTTAATCTGTTTTTCTCAGTTTTCTCATCCATATAATGAATTGAAAAAGGAAATGGCAAACAATTCCAGTATCTCTGCCAAGAAAACCCCAAATGAGCTCATGAAGAGTCTGAAACAACATGATATGTAGTAAGTATGTTAATTACTGTCTTATGGGATTAAGAGTGAAAGGAATCAGATGAAGTTTCCCCATCTCCAAGATGAAGGACTTGTACTAGATGGCCTCTGAGGTCTCTTTCATCTCTAAATCTATTATCATAAGTCACTTAATTCTCTGTGCTTCCATTTTCTAATCTTTAAAATGGGAAGATTGTACTAGGTGGCCTCAGAGCTCCTTTCTGCCTTTAGATGTACATCATCAAGATCCTTTAAATAGGAAAGAAAGAGAGATTAAGTCAAAATTCTCTCCCTCTGCCATGAAAAATGTCCACTTGTGCTTTAAACTACCTTTGCAAACACCCTTGTAATGTTGGTGATGCCATATGAACACCAATGGATTTCAGAGACTTCCTTTAAATATGTACTTAAAGTTATCTTTTTCCTTTACTTGTTTGTTCAAGTTACTTGCAAAGTTAGCATTAAACGCCACTGTGTCACAGTGTCACAGTTTCTTTCCGGGCTGATTATGAAAGATCTGCCAAGTCATCCCTGGGGATCACTGGTGGGGGAAGGGCTTTCCTGACTGCAGCAATTTTACAGTTGGGTTAAGTTCCTCCTGGATGTCACATGTTCTGCCAGATCGTGACAACAGTTTTAACTTGGGCAATTAAGATAGAGCTGAAAAGCCTTTTGGAGACAGAGGGACCTTCCAAGGGTTTCCATTGGGATTTTTCAAGTAGAAGTCAATTTCACAAGCATTTACTAAGTTTTTACCTTGTGACTAGAGCTGTACTAGGTTTTGGGGTGAAGGGCAGGAAACATAGGGAATGAATAACACAGGGACTCTGACAGTGACGCATAGAGCTTATGGTCTAGTCTGGGGATGAGCTATATGTCAAAACGAGTACAGTCAAAACTAGAAACACAGTGAAGATATAAGACAGAGAGGGAATCTAAATGTGCATTTGGGGTTTAAGTAAATATATATACATACATATATATATATTTGTGTTTTCGCTTTTTTTTCCCCTAACTTAATGGCTCAAAGTACTTTATGGAAATGTTATTTTGCCTAGGCTTTCATGTATTAGATAGAACTCTGGCCTGGGAGTCAGGAAGACCTGAGTTCAAATCCAATCAGTAACCTCTTAGCTATGTGATCTCAGGCAAACCATTTATTCTTTCAAAGTCTGTTTCTTCAGCTATAAAACAGGGATAAATATCACCTACATCCCAGGGGTTATTGTCAGGATCAAACTAGGTAATTTATATAAAACACTTTGTAAACCTTTATGTGCTACAAAAATATTTGTTATCGTTATTATTAATGTTAGTAGTAGATCTTCAAAATAGAAGACATTAGCCAGAGAGAGTACAGCACATGTGTAGGAAGCATTATGTCTTTTTGTAGTTTATTTTTAATTAATTAACTTTTAGTTTCAACATTTACTTTTATAAGATTTTAAGTTCTAAATTTCCCTCCTCCCTGCCCTCCCCCTCCCCAAGACAGCGTGCAATCTGACATAGGCTATAAATTTACATATTAAACATATTTTCACATCAGTTATGTTGTGAAAGAAGAATCAGAACGAAAGGGAAAAACCATGAGAAAGAAAAAAACAACAACGAAGTAGTGAAAATAGTCGAGAAGAGTTAACTCTGTCAAAGCTGGTCATTGAATAATACTGCTGTTGCTGTGTACAATGTTCTCCTGATTCTGGCTCATTTCACTCAGCATCAGTTCATGCAAAGCTTTCTAGGTTTTTCTGAAATTTACCTCTCATCATTTGTGGTGGAAAAATAGTATTCCATTACATTCATATACCACAACTTGTCTAGCCATTTCCCAGTTGATAGACATCCGATCAATTTCCAATTCTTTGCCAACAAAAAAAAGAGCTGCTATAAATATTTTGTGTACATGTGGGTCCTTTTTTCTTTCTTATGATCTCTTTGGAATACAGACCTAGGTCAAAGAGGATGCACAGTTTTATAGCCCTTTTCCATAATTCCAAACTGCTCTCCAGAATTGTTGGATGAGTTTACAACTCCAACAACAATGAATTACTGTTCTAATTTTCCCGCATCTTCTCCCACTTTTATCATTTTCCTGTTTTGTCATGTTAGGCAATCTGATAGGTGTGATGTGATACCTCACAGTTATTTTACTTCTCATTTCTCTAATCAATACTAATTTAAAGAATTTATTTTCATATGACTATAGATAACTTTAATTTCTTCACCTGAAAACTGCCTGTTCATATTCTTGTCCAGTTACCAATTCGGTAATGATTCATGTTCTTGTAAATTTGACTCATTGTCTATATTTTAGAGATGTGGCCTTTATCAGAGATCCTGGCTGTAAAAATTCTTTCCTAGCTTTTCACTTTATAGGAAATATTATTAACTAAGGTAAAGGAAAGCATTGGATGTTTAAGTAAAATGGCAAGTATTCTAGTTGGTCTGGAGGGTAGGATATGTGTCAAGGTGTTATATAAAACAAGATTCTAAATGTAGTACCCTGCCACATTAAGGAGAACCTTGAATGGTAGGCTCTGGAGTTGGGATTTTACTTTGTAGCCAATAGGGACCCATGGAATGATTATTGTTTCTCAGTTTGCTTCTCATTTGTTCTAGTTATATCTAACTCTTCATGGCATCATTTGAGGTTTCCTTAGTGAAGACGCTAAAGTGCTTTTGTCATTTGTATCTCCAGCTCATTTTACAGATGAGGAAACTGAAGCAAACAGATGATATGACTTGCTCAAGGTCACACAGAAAGCAAGTGTCTGAGGCCACATTTGAACTCAGGTCTTCCAGACTCCTAGCCCTATACCCTATCCACTGGAACACCGACTGAATGGTTAGAACAAACATTAATAGGAGTAGATCTGTAGGTGAGGAAGATTGTTCTATAGGATTATGAAGCATGAATTGGAGGATGAGACTTAAGCAGGGATCCTTTAGGAGACTATGGTAACTATCTATTTAATAGGTATGAAAGACCTGGACAAGATTGGTATGAATGGGAGTGGAAAGGTGGCAAGGCAGGGGAGATGAAAGTAAAGGATATTCAAGAAGTCACATTTACAAGGTTTTACCACCTTGTTGGAAATGAGACAAGGGAAAGGCAGAAGTCAATAATATGAGAGAGATTGAGCCCTGTTGATTGGGTGAATGGTGGCACCACTGACAGAAATGGGGATGTCAGAAGACAGAGCAAGTTTAGGAGCGCACATGATAAGCTAGGTTTGGGACATACTGATTTTGAGGTACCACAAAGACATCCAAAGGGTAATTGGGTCAATGAGAAATGGGGGGCTTGGAGTTCAGGAAGAGGTGAAAGAGGAAGAGATCTATTTGAGAGTCATCATCGTGGGGACAGTTGAAATCATACCATAAGTGTAGATAATCTGCCAAGTGGAGGGAGAGGAGAAAAGAAGATGGGAGGAAGAGCTCTTCTGGAGAAATGAGTGGAGAAGCAAGATACAATATGATCATTCTCTGGGAGCCATAGTTATCAAATCCATGAGGAAATTTAGGATTATAGGCTCATAGTATCATGCATTTAGAACCAGGTTAGCATCATAATATTAGACATTATTGAGAGTTGGAAGTGACCTCAGAAACCATCTTGTCCACCTCCTCTCATTTCACTGAGAAGAAAAATGTATCCCAAGAAAGTCAAGTAACAAGCCTCCATTGTACAATGAATAGATATCAGTGGCAAAATTTAAGCCCTAGGAATTGTTCTATAACTTTGAGTTCAATCATATCATATCGGTTAATCTGGTATACTAATAAATCTATCACATCTTCCTCTTCTCATATTTCCTCCCCCCTTTGCCCTTTCCTCCTTTCTCTCTTTTTCTCTCCTCAAGGTTGTAGGTGTTTACCTCTCAGTTTTTCTCTCCTATTTTGTTCCTACCAGGATATCACACATTGTTGAAAAAAATGACAACAGTTTTAGCCTCGTTTGTATAATTAGGATACAGTTCAAAAGTATTTGGAGACAAAAAGGATCATCAACAGAATAAATGTGTGTCTCTGTGTATTTATACTTGTTGATTGACAAAAAATTATATACGAGGGGTATCAGAGCCATATTCAGTAGGAGAGGAACAGGACTGTTTCCTACAATGCTAAAGTAGAGGTGGCATGCTTGCTTTTCAAGGTAGCTGCAGTTCCCATGTTTGCGCTTTCTATCTACTGCTGTCCTGAGAAACTGTATTATGTAACTTGTCTGCAAACATCACCCCCAGGATCCTGTCTCTTTGGAGTACCTCTCCTGCATTCCCTCCCCTCCTTAAGCTTCATAAGGGCAAACTCTAGACCTCCCTTTCTGAAATGACTAGTTTGTGATATTAAGTTGTCATTTCAGTGGCTGCTTCAGCCTGTCCCTCACCCTGTCTCTGACTATTTTTCATCACATCATAGAATTAGATATGAATGGATAATTTAGAGGTAATTTAGAAAACCTCCTATTCTAAAGATGAAGATACTGACATTCAGAGAAAATAAATCATTTGTTGCACAAAGTCATATAGTTAATAAATGGAAGAGCTCAGGTTTGAGCTCTGGTGTTCCAGACTGTAAATCCAGCATTTTTCCCTCACTGCACTAGGCTATTTTACTCTGGGGTGAAGGGGATAATGTTTCCTGGGCCCCACTTACTGGTGCCCTATAAGTAGGAACTGAATTTTAAATGAGGAACAAAATGTTGACATCTACCCACAGACCTTCCTTCTGAGGTCCTCAGTGGACTTTAGGTGCTGTTGAGTCCATGGGAGCCAGAAGATGTCAAAAACCATCCCAAAGTGCCTGAAAACCAGTTGACTGTAGAAGCTCACATTATCTATGAGACCCTTGGCTTACAATAACTCTGAGAACTGGGGAATAGAAACAGCACTGTCTCTGTTTTACAGATGAGAAAATAAGCCACAGAGGGATTAAAATGGCTGACCACTGTTGGATGACTATTTGGTTGTAGAGCCTGGACTTCTTTACAAGTTCAGTGAAGGCTAGAGGTCTTTTACTGCTTGAAGGTACACAGGGAGGAATGGACATTCCAGATGTTAAAGTTACAGTGGCCAAAGTCACACCAAGCATAATCTAACTGTATGAAAAAAAATACCCAGGCTACTACATTCAAGATGTTTTGATCTTCTCAAAATCTTACCTGCCTGATTACTTTCTGCACTGCCCCATCTGATCTCACCAACGATGGGCTTGTCTCCCAGTAGGACATTCAGTGTATCACCTGATGGCCCAGTTTACTAACTACAAATCAGCTTTGCTAGACACTCTTAGGTGTCTCCTAGTTAGCTTTGGCAGAATGAACTTACTTGTAAACCTCAGCATCGTTAGATTCCACTAAGGTTTCTCCTCCCTGCTATAAAGGTGTAGACTTTTGTGGCATCGGAGGCTGCTGTTTTTCCTTTTCATGGGCAATCCGTTAACTCCTTGTTTGATTTTCTTCATTGGAAATGTTATTTGTATTATATTGCCTAATACTGGTGATTTTCAGATAACACTGAAAGCAAGGTACCTTCTCCCATCCCCCACCGCCTACACACTCCAAAGGAATGGTTTTGTATATAAAAGCCCCACAAACTTTCAAGTAGAAAACAGCTTATTATCTCTAAAATTCTAAAAACTTATTATCATTCTTATTATTTGGGGATGACATAGACTCTTTCCCACTCTAGGGAGGGAGGTGAGGAAGGACACTAATGTATTCAGTATTTTTGGATAATTCAGAATTGCCATTTGTGCAAACATGTAGATGGTATAGAGTAGGCACTTAATTAGCATTTTTTAATGAACTTAGAGTGTGGGGAAAGGTTATTGAACTTGGGGCCAGAAGATGTAATTTCAAATCCAGATTCTGTTAACGGCTACCATGTTTCCAAGTCCCAGAGAGACAGGACATTTTCTCATCTTTCAGATGAGAGGGGAGGACTAGATTTCACAAGCCTTTATTCACCTGGATATCTATGACTTTGGCAAAGTTACTTTCCATCTCTGAATCTGTTTCTTCTTCTGCAAAATAAGGATTTTCATTCGCTCATCTGCAGAGAGCTTCCCAGACTAAAATCTGGTGGTCCTGTGATAATAGGATCTGAACTGGGCACTATATAGAGATGCGAGAAATATTTATACCACTTTCAAAGGTCTTTTTGCCCAATTGGGAAACCACCAAGGAAGTGCTTCATGAAATCTGGCCTCTAACCCTTGCTCTGCCACTAATAAAATCGTTTTCGCTTTTTAAAGTTTCATGTTCTTCATCTCTAAAATGAGGGAGTTAAATGAGATCACCATTTTCCAAATGCCATTTGTTTTTCAGCTAACAAATTTCTTTCTTTTATGAAGCTTATAAATTTAAAAACGACTGTGCCTTCTCCACCTCCTCCTTCCCTCCTCCCCTCCTACTAGTTTCACTCATCGCCTCCACCTCCTGTTCCCTTCTTCCCAAGCCACAGAGACCTAGAGTGCTGAGGCTAGAGAAGGGGGAGTTCTCTGCCATAGAACATACATACATCTATCTATCTATCTATCTATCTATCTATCTATCTATCTATCTATCTATCTATCTATCTATCTATCACTGTTTTGCTGTACAATTTGACTAATAATGTTAGTGACATTAATAAAATTTATTAATTTTTATTTATTTCTTTCATATATATTTATTAGCCTTTTAAGGTTTCATTAAGCTCACAAAAATGCTGAGGGGTAGGTGCTGTTATTAGTTTCATTTTATAGATGAGAAATCTGAGTCATAGAAAGCCTGAGAGACTTGTCCAAGATCACACAGCTAGTAAGGCGGAGGCAGGAATCTTATTCAGTAACTTAGTTGTAGGTAGGGAATGACTGGATAACCTAATTTCTAAGATCAGTTCTAACACAGGATTTTTCTGAATTGGAGATGATAGGGAAGACTTCTGCCAGGGAATGTGAATTGACTTCATACCTGAAAGAGCCCTGGAAATCAATCAATGAATAAAACATCTTTTATTGTGTGTCAGTTATGTGAGGTTCTATGTTAGGTGCTAAGGATAAAAAGAGAAAATTAAAATTGGTTCTACTTCAATGGAACTTCAAATCTTGGAGGTAATACAACATCCATAAACACATAATCTCTCTCTCTCTCTCTCTTTTTCTCTCCATCCATCTATCTGTATGTAGATATGTATGCATATATATGTGTATTTATGCATATATGTATATGTGTTTGTATGTGTTTATGTTTATATGTATATATGCATGTGTGTATGTATGCATATATGTATGTATATGTATATGGATGTGTATGTGTGTATGTATACTTACATAGTTTGTGTGTGTATGTGTGTGTTTGGAGAGAGCCAGAGACAGTGAGAGACAGAGAAAAAGAGACAGATTGAGACAAAGACATAGAGAGAGAGAGATTCAATATAGATACAAAGTGGTTTTGACAGGAAGGCATTAGAGTACGTGGAAGGTCAGTACAATCTTCATGTTTATGATGGTTTTTGAGCTGAAGCTTGAAGAAAACTAGGGTTTCCTTTCAAAGGCCAGGAGGGAGTTCATTTCAGACTTGGAAGAAAGCCAAAGCAAAGTCACCAAGCCAGGAAATGGAGTGACTTGTATGCATAACAATGAGAATCACAGTTTTGATGGATTGTAGTATACAGTTGGGCAGGTAGTTGGCACACTGGATAGAGTACAGAACCTGGAATCCAAAAGACTCCCCTTCCAGAGTTCAAATCTGACCTTAGACACTTAATAACTGTGTGATGCTGGGCAAGTCATATAATCCCATTTGCTCAGTTTCCTCAACTGTAAAATGATCTGGAGAAGAAAATGTTGAACCATTCCAGTATATTTGTCAGTGGGGTCATGAAGAGTCAGACATGCCTGAAAAATATTTGAACAGCAGCAAATACATGGAGGAAATAATGGTATACATATCAGGGCCAAGTATAAAGGACCTTGAAAGCTAAATACTGTCTATATGTAATCCTTGACATAATAGAGAAATGTTTATTAAATAGGAGAGTGACACAGTCAGATTTTCAATTGAGGAAAATGATTTTGGAAGCTATACAGAGCCATTTAGTCAAATGTCCTTATTGTACTCCTCAGGAAACAGAGGCCCAAGGAGGCTATGTGGCAGAACATGAGTTCATATCTTCTGTCTGCACAGCTGGTGCTCTTCTCTCAAGGTATTAACCCACATGGAAAATCTTCATGAAATAACAAAGGAATCAGACTCATGGATTTAAGGATGAGAAGGGATGTGGAAGCTTACATTGTCCAATCCTTTCCTTTTAGAAATGAGGAAACTGAGGTCCAGAAGAGAAAGTGACTTAACCAAAGTCCCATAGTTTACAAATGTCAGACTTGGGATTTTAACTCAAATTCCCTGACATCAAACCTAACCTGCTTTCCCATTAGACTTCTGGAGGGAAAGTACTGGGTAGACTCACTGCCCCATGAAAGTTTTCCTTCTGAAATAAACCTATAGAAGTGAGTTCAAGGAATTCACAATTCAACTAAGTTGTTCTTGATAAAACCTGATGGAATTTTTCCAACTGTCTTTTCCTTAAAAATCCCCGTGGTCAATGAGGGCTCTTGGCTTGTTCAGTTACTTATTTACATATTCCAATGTTAGGTCACTCTGAAACTTAATGCTCCTCCTACCTTTTCCTGTTAGATCAATCAGGATTGGAACAAAATACTCCTAATTTTCCCTTCACATGTACCCTCTAGCTCTACTCTAATCACTTTCCAACTAAAACACATAATCTCTACAACCCATGGCCTCACCATCCCTTCTATCTGTTCACTGCTGCCAGTATGGTCAACTGACTTCCAAGCCCTGAAATCTCTACATATGGAGGCATTAACCTGAATTTGTGATGAGGTTGTCATCACTACTTACCTTTGGTAGCTGCCCCTGTATCAGCGAGAAAAGGTTCAAAGGTGAAGAGGGGCTAGGATCTCTCTATAGGAGGGCACAACAACTGGTTCTGTCTCCCCTATCAGCCTTAGAATTGGCCAATTTTTTGATGTCCAGGAATGAGTAGAGGGTTCACCTTCTATTTACTTCCTTCAAAGATAAGGTGCTTCTTCAAGGTGCAGGGACTCTTTTTTCCATGACTCTTGTATAATCATGAACCTGAGTGAAGAGGACAACCCTGAAACATATCTGAGAGGGACAGGGAGGAAGGAAGGAAGGAAGGAAGGAAGAAAGGAAGGAAGAAAGAAGGAAGGAAGGAAGGAAGGAAGGAAGGAAGGAAGGAAGGAAGGAAGGAAGGGAGGGAGGAAGGAAGGAAGGAAGGAAGGGAGGAAGGAAGGAAAAAGGGAAGAAGGAAGAAAGGAAGGAAGGAAACAAGGATGGAAGGTAGGAAAGAAGGGTGGAAGGAAAAGGGAGGGAGAAAGAGGGAAAAGAAGGAAATAAATATGTGTTAAAGTACCTACTATGTGATAGGCACTGTGCTAAGTGATTTGTTAATATCTCATTTGATTTTCACAGTGACCCTGGGACGTAGGTAATACTATTATCCCTATTTTACATTAGAGGAGACTGAAGCAGACAGATATTAAGTAACTTGTCCTGGGTCACATAGCTAGCAAAGGTTTGAGACTGGATTTGAACTATGTCTTCCTGCCTCCACAGCTTTCTTTTTTTTTTTTTTAATCCACTGCCAAACCTAGCTATCTAGGTGTTATCTAACTCACTCTACTCTAGCCAGGACTCAGAAGAAATCTTGTCAGGCTGGTACATTGGGCTGAATCTAATAAAAATGGTATTAACAGTGATGAATGAATGGTTCAAAAAATTAATTTCAGTAGTAAAAGATCAGGGAGATGTGGTTAGAGAGCTCTTGGTATGTGGGGTAGGGGACAGATGTGGAGATTTTCCTGGAATAAAAGGTCAATATGAATCAGGAGTGTGATGGCACTCTCAAAAGAAGTTCATGCAGCCTTGGACTTCACAAAGCTGTGTTTAACTTCCAACAGGTGGTAGTTTGCACTCAACCTGAGGCAGATACTGTTTGGAGATTATGTTCTTTTCCAGGTGAAACCCCTTAGGCAGGGCATTGATAAGCTGAATAGTAGCCAGAGGAAAGCAACCAAAATGGTGGAAGCCTATGAGTCCATAGCATATGGGAATAGGTAGAAGCTAACACAGATACTATAGTGGAGAAGGGAAATGGCAATGTTAAGCTGGGGATTGTGCTTTCAGGCATGGGTTGGACTAGTTGGTCATTGAGGTCCCATTGAACATTCAGATTCCAGTTCTCAGGGATATATAGCCTACAGAACAGACACTTAGTAGGGAGTCATGACTTGCTATCTGTGTTCAAATGTTTGAACAATTGCCATATAGAAGAGGGATGAGATTCATATTTGACCTCAGTGAGTTAGAACTGAAAACAGAAAGACTTAGCATTAATATCTGGGAGAAAATTCCTAATAATAAGACTTGTCCAAAAAGTGGATTGTGCTACCTTAAGCAATGGTAGTTTCTTCTTCCCTAGAGGTCTTCAAGCCAAGGCCAGATGACCATTTCTCAAATATTTTATTATTTGTGTTCATTTTATGTGTTTTGAAGAAGATGGCTAGTGTTGCTGTTCAGTCCTTGTTCAGTCTTATTCAACTCCTAGCAACCCCATTTGCCATTTTCTTGGCAGAGATACAGCCAAGTGGTTTATTATTTCCTTCTCCATCTCTTTTTATGAAAGAGGAAAGTGAGGCAAACAAGGCTATATGACTTGCCCAGGGTCACAGAGTTAGTAAGTGTCAGAGGCCAGATTGTGGAACATGAGTCATTCTGACTCTAGACCCAGCACTCTATCCATTGTGCCAACTAGTTGCCCTAGATGGTTAGGGAGGTCCCTTCCAATGTGTAAATTTTGTCATTCCTCCAAGCAGGAGAGACTCATGGACTGGGCATATTTCTGGATTGAGGAAGAAGATCACTTCACTATGAAAAGAGCCCACCTAGCAACAGACTGCAGACAGGCCCAGACACAGAATGATTCTTTGTAAAGAAACATTGGCAAAGTTTAAAAAATGGCAAATAAATTAACATATCGCATAATATAACAATGCAAGCCAGCAACATTAAGGAGATGAGGTCCTCTGGATGGTGTCTCTTGCAGAAAAGCTAAATGGAAATGAAGCGGTATTTGCAGCAAGAGGTGTCCCTGTCTTCCTCTCTACATGTGATATAAAGAAGGGAATGTGTAAGTGCTATATCTTTAGGGCTTCTTTGGACAACAATTAAGTTCCCACCGCTTTTTAGTGACAGGTACTGATGAGGGACTGTACCAGTTCATATGTTTTCCAAGGGTAAATGCTTCATCAAAGATAAACAATTACCAGGCAATCCTATCTCTGCCCCCCAGTTTGCAATCCCCTGCTGAAGTGTTTTTGGCCCTTAGGAATTCACAGTTGGATGTCAAATTGGAATTCCCTTTAGCAGCCACTTTGGTTCTGAAAAGGTAAATGTGTGGGAAAGGATAGTGAGCAGAAAGTTTTATGATTCTCCCTTTCCCATCAGACAAGGGGATAAGTGATATTATACAAAATCTCATTCTTATGGATTTTCATTTCTATCCTTTTTCTTTTTTCCTGTGTAGCATGGTGGTACTGTAGAAGGAACTCTAGCTCTGGACTTCATATCCTACCACAGTGGCTAATTTCCTGTGTGATTGGGGGCATTTTTTTCACCTCTGTGGGACACAGTTTCCCCAAGAAGATTGGGCTATTGTCCTCTGAGGTCCTTGATAGCTATATATCTACGTTCTCCAAACAGGGCAGTTTAGTGGGTATAGCAGTGGACCTGGAGGCAGGAAATTCTGATTTCAAATCCTGTTTCAGTCACTTCTTGGCAAAGTCATCTAATCTTCTGAACCTAAGTCTCCTCATTACTGTGATGGGGATAATATCTATAGTGCCAAAGACACAGGGCTCTAATTAGGCTCAAATGAAGTAATATATGTAAAACCTTTGCAAACCTTAAAATATTATACTAATGGCAGTGACTATTCTCACTCTGCTTCATTCCTTACCTTGCTCTCACTCTCTGATCAGAACCATCACTAAATTAAATTTTAATCCTTTTGGAAGAAGAAATATAATGCAAGTAAAGATGGGGGAGATGGACTCAGAAACTTGAATATATCAGGTAAACACTTTGCTCAGTAGAAATGGATCATTTTGTCAGAACCTCATTAGACTCCTATTACTTCTAGAGTAGAATTCATTTTAAAGCAAGTTGAGTGTGAATAACAATGAAAACAGGTTGTAGCTACCAATCTACCAAATGGACATCATTGGAAGGGCACAGGGGCATCAGTGTTCACCAAGAAGATGTCTCCCAGTATTGTTTATGTTCCAGAACTTCACATAAAACCTCACACTCAAAAAGCTAGTAATAAATATATATTGATTGATTGAATATGTGGAATTCAGAGATATGGAAAGACAGTGCAAAATGAAGTAAAACCAGGAAAATAGTTTGTACAATGATCACAATATTATAAAATTGAAGAAAAACTAGACATATATGCATGATACATAAATGTGATGCCAGAACTTGGCCATGGAGGACAGGTGAAAAATGCATCTTCTTCGCTTTTGAGGAACTGGTGAGAGACACAGTATGAACTGGTAGATGTACCATGTTGCACATTTGTTGTGACAGTGAGTTTTGCTGAGCTGCCTTCTTTGGCTCATTAAATGGGGGATCAGGAAATACATATCCAAAAATATAAAGGAATAAAAACAAAATTGTATAATAAGTTTTACATAAAATTGTCCTAACACAATACCAAGAGGCCACGTATCTACCACCTTTTCCATCATTAATTAATCGCATGATTTTGAGTAAGATCCATGACTTCTATATCTGCTTATTGGGAAAAATAAAACCAGGAACCTTTTACTGGGGATAATACCTAGAATTCTAATGATCAGTTTAGGACCTTCCCAGTTACCAAATCTAAAATCTTTATGTGACTCAAGGTCACTCAGGTAGAAAGTGGCAAAGCTGTTATTTGAGTGCAAGGTCTCTGGATTCCAATCTAGTCCTTGAGATACCACGAACACCAGAAGTAATAATCATCATCTGATATCAGAAACCTGGTCTGGTCTGATTCTAAGAGTCAAGGAGAAGTGTCAGGCATAGGAATGAAGTGAGATGAAAACAAATTTTAGATTTCTTCCCATCTCCTTCTATGCAGGAATTTGTCGCACCTGAAAACTCACAGACTCTAGCTGTATTGACAGATTTTTAAGTGAATTAGTGGAGTTGGCTTTCACATATTCAGTTAAAGTCAACTGTTAATTGTAGAGGCTTATTTTGGTGGAGACAAAAGGTCTTAGTTGAAATTCTATAATAATTTTTCATTCTTCATTTATGACTAAGAAGTCATGTTTGACTCTTCATGATCCCATTTGGGGTTTCATGACCAAAAAAAGTCTGTTTTTCCATTTCCTTCTCCAGTTAATTTTCCAGATGAGGAGAATAAGGCAAACAGGATTGCATGACTTTCCCAGGCTCACACAGTGAGCTAGTAAGTGGCTGAGGCCAGATTTCCAATGAAGTCTTCCCGATTCCAGGTCAAGTTCTCTTTCCACTCACTGTACCACCTAAAGGCTAAAAGATAGCTCATTTCCTGGTTATTAAAACAATTTGTTTTTGCATTCATTTCTTAAATTTTAAGCTCCGAATTTGCTCCCTCCTTTCAATCACTCCTGACCTGTTGACAAGACAAACAACATGATACTCATCATACATGTGAAGTCGTGATATATTTGCTTCTATATTGAAAAAAATTGGGAAAAATATGCTTCCATCCACTCTCAGATTTTATTAGTTCTCTCTGTGGAAGTGGATAGAATTTTTCTTCATGAGTCTTGACAATATACATTTCAGTTCATATAAGTCTTCTCAGGTTTATTCTTTAACTGTTTCCCTCATTATAGTATTCTGTTACAATCCACAATCATACACCACAGTTGTTTAACTAACTGATACTCATCTCTGCAATTTCCAACTTTCTGGTGCCACAAAAGAGCTTTTGTAAATATTGTGTGTGTATAAAAATCCTTCTCACTTTTCCTTGATCTCTGTGGGATTTGGACAGAATGGTACTATTACTTGGTCCTATTTTATGTACAGCTTTATAGTCATTTTGGTCATAGTTCTCCAGAATGATTGGATCAATTCACAACTCCATCATCAGTGCTTTAGTATTTCTTTCTTTCTCTCTCTCTTTTTTTTTTTTTACCATATCTCCTCCAGAATTTGTCTTTTTCCTATTCTTACATGTTTTGTTTCTTTTCTAATTTGTTTCCTTTTCATCTTTTCTTTTCTATCATTGATGTGAGGTGTTCTTAGCAAGTTCTGATCCTTTGATTTCCTTATGGAAACTCCCCAGAGGACTTGCCTGTTCTCATTTCCAATAACATCAGCAAATAGGTCTTCAGTTCAAGCACCAGCAACCATGCCCAGGACTTCTCTCTCTGGCTCACAACTTCCGTACCAACTGCTTGTTCTTGTTATGCTCTATACCCCTGAAAACTTCCTTGTCCTGAATCCTATTTACCATGGGGAAGCTTTTTGTGGACTTTTTAAGGAATGGATTTCTAACCTGATAAAATTGTTTAGGCTAATGGGCAAAAGCTAGGAAAGATTTCTCTTCCTTGAACAAGTTAGGAGAACATAGAAGTTTAAAACCTAGAAACCAAGGGATTACATTCTCTCCTTATCTAGTTGATACCAAGGAAGCATACTCTCTCTTTCTTCATCCAATGATTTCATTGCCAACTGCTGAAATTAGATCCTTAAACTTCTTTTCCCTAAGCCATAACATAACTTAAATGTGTTGGATTTTCCAACTTTTGATACTTAAAATTGCATGTCTTTAAAATTAGAAGTGTCTGCATTATTTAGCACTCAAGGTCAGATTTGAAGAGTTCAAATTTACTCAATTTTCTAATTTTCTAAATTTCTAATTTACTCAATTTTCTTCCTTGAGGAACAAATAAAGGTGTAAGAAATAGTAACCACCTATTAGCTGTGCAAAAGAAGACAATTGGTGTCACTTAAATAAAATTGAGCATCTAGAGTCAGTCTTAATGGGCAAAGGATGACCATTGAATGAATGCTATTATACACAAAAACACACCCACACACACCTCCACCCTTCCACTCCCATATGTGTGTGTGTGTGTGTACATATATATATATATATATGTATATATGTATATATATATATATATACATATATACATATATATATATAAAACCATTGTATTATAGATGAATATAAGAACATATCTGAGCCCAGAGAAACAAATAGCAGGGTATAACATTCCTTGTAAGGTGTAGGCAAGTTTTCTCCTCCTTATCATCTTTCACATTCCTCCCATCCTCTTCCTCTTTGTCCCCTCCTTTCTTCTAGTGAGACGGGAGAAGGAGGATAGTAACCCTAGGTTTAGAGTAAGGAGAGACTTTAACAATCATTTTATTTTACCCCATTATATTATAGAGGAGGAAAAAGAAGAATAAGGATATTAAGTGATATGCCAGTGGTCACAAAGTAGAAGTTGTGTAGTTAATAAGTAATCCAAGGTCTTCAAAGACCAAGTCAACAGTTCTTTCCATGCCACTACTGTAAAACAGGATACAATAGGGAGGATATATTGTATAATGGATTGGGAGAAGATCTGGGTTCAGATCCTGAATCTGCCCTGTACTCTGTGTGGCCTTTAAAAAGTCCCTTTATTTCTCTAGACTTCAATTTCTTCATGTATAAAATTACAAGGCCAAACTAGATGCTGTTAGAGGTACTATCCAGCCTTGAATCCTGTAACTATGCCACATTCAGTAAGATTTAGAGCAAGGATGCAAACGCATGAAATTCCAAAGGCAAATTCTATCTCCTTTCTCATCTTTCCAAGGTACTTTGCTCAATATAAGCAGGAGGACATCGATGCCATCAAAGTTGCCTAATCTGTATGTTATTTTATCTGGAACTGTTTCCTTATTCCTACCTCATTCTTCTTAATACTATTTATTGCCTTTGGTTCTCATATATTTCATTTCAAACATGTCATAGTACTATGAAATGGATAGGCAGAAAGTCAGAAGATGTGGGTTCAAATCCTGAATATTCTACTTGTTTACCATGTGACCTTAAACAAATTATTTAATTTTAATTTCATGATTATGGTCATGGCTTACATTGATCTCTTGGTTTTTCTTCACTCTGCCTTAGGTTTTTTTTTGTTTGTTTTTTTAGCAAATCTTCCTACTTTTCTTATGGTCATTTTCATCATTCCTTCAGCAATAACAATATTTTGTTGCATTCTTCTTCAAGAAGTCTTTCCTGATCTCCCTGAGTGCTTCCAGTGTCTTCCCTCTGGTGATTAATCCCAAATTTTCCTGTATACATCTCATTCTTATATAGTTGTCTATATTCTGTCTCTGCAATTGGATTGTGAGTTCCTCAAAGGCACGGACTGACTTTTGCCTTTTTTAAAATTTCTAGCACTTTAGCAGCAGTGACACACATAGTAGATACTTAATAAGTGTTAGTTGAGTGACAGCCATATTCCATGATCTGTTCTACCATTTTATCTGTACTTATGCATAAAATAATAATAATATTGAAATGAATTTAAAGAAATAGACAGGATTTATAGTCATTAATGGTCAAGAACTCTTTTTTTTCTTTAGATTCATAAAGATCTTTCCTCCCAACAATCCAATGAGTTAGATAATCATCTTGATTTTTACATATGGGGAAACTGAGGATCAGAATGAGAGTCTTGCTCTTGATCATACAGGGCTACTAAGTTTATGAGCCAAAATTAGATCTAAGGAAAATCTTAGTTACAAACTTATTTCTCCCTCCACTGTACATTGCTATCTCTCTACAAAGATAAAAAAGACTTGATGATGTAACTCATGTTTAGAAGAGTGCTTAGCACTGTGCCCACAGCTTAGCAGGGGTTCCTGGTATACATCAGGTGCTAAATAAATGTTTATTTATTGATTCCATAATCTCTAGTGATTCTGGTTGCCGCTAGGATAAAACAAACTCTTCAGCTTGGCGTTTAAAGCCCTTTACAACTGGGTTATTACCTCTTCATGTTTCTTGTATATTACTCATGCATTCTACCTTTCCAGTAAACTGGCTAGCTTGCTGTCACTGATCTATAACATTCTGTCTCTTAACTCTTCCTTTGCGTGGGTTATTCTCAACACCTGGAATTCATGGCTTCCTTGCATTCATCTCTATGAATTCTTATCTTATTTCATGGATGAATTCCTGTGCTGTCACTTTCTGGAGGCTGTTCCTGAACCCCTAATGGTTAGGAACCTCTACCTCACCCCTTCTACTGCCAATACATTGTGTTCACAAAGCTTTCAAATTCCTCTATCGAAATTTTCATGCTCTGAAAGTCCCTGACCCAAGTTTGTCAACTTGGAAGTTTTCTACCCAAAGACAGAATTGAGACTCAAGTAAGCAAGAAATACAGACAAATTAGGTGCCAGATCTCACTTTCCTAGGAATGGGGAATTAATAGTCCCTGCCGCAATAGTGTCCTTCCTTCAGCTAGTGCAGAATAGCAACTTTCTGTTCCCTGAGGAATAAAGGACGGTGTTAATTCTTCATTTCATCTCCCTTACAATGGTTTTGTGTTCTTCAAAGCTGTCTCCTCTATTAAGGTCTGAGATTCCCATTATTTTATTCAATGTGGTTAGATTCAATTTTGTTCACATATAGTTAGTTGAGAGTCAAAAAAAAATTAATAATCACCCACTATGTGCCAGACACTGGGTTAAGCATTGAAAATACAGATAAGAAAAGAAAGGACAATCCTTTCCTTTAAGGATCTTATAATCTAATGGGAGGACATCACATAAAAGACAGCTGAAAGGGGTGGGGGTGTTCCTAGTGCCAGGTCTGATATGCAAGTGGAAAACCAGGTAGGTGATGGGAAATGAAGTAGATGGGGCAATAGAGGTCAACTAGTCCTTTTTACAGACTGGGAAACTGATAGCTACAGAGATTAAATGACTTTCTCAGAGACACATGTGTGGAAGGGCCAGATTCAAACCCAGTCTTCTGATGCCAAAACCCATATTCTTTCTCCTCCATAATTCTGCCTTTTCTCAGTTCAGTCCAATCTAATTCAATTTGGCTAAATTCAACAAGCCTTTATCATTTATTAAGCACATGCTTTGTGCCAGGTACTGTTGGCTCAGGGGATAATCCATACTCAAATTGATCTCTAATCCCAGTAGTTTGGAAGTCCCCCTCATTTACAGATCTCTCTCTCTCTCTCTCTCTCTCTCTCTCTCTCTCTCTCTCTCTCTCTCTCTCTCTCTGTCTCTGTCTCTCTCTCTCTTTCTCTCTCTTTCTCTCTCCCCCTCTCTCTCCTTTCTGTCTCTCTCCTCTCTGTCTCCCTCTCTCTGCCTGTTTATTCCACTTTTATCTATGTCCTCTCAAAAGTTCACTTCACAGCACAGAAGTCTCCTGGAGTTAACCAAAAAAAAAAAAAGTAAGCTCTGCCCTTCCTCATGTTCTACTGATGGAAAGAGATGGGAAAGTTCAATGGTTTGTTAGATGGATCAATAGACTTGCAATCAGGGTGGCTTGAGTTTGAATATTATCTCTGATACTTGCTAGCTATGGGAGTCCAGGCAATCTGAATTTCCTGACCTATAAAATGGGAATAATTTCACCTTTCTCAAAGTGTTATCATGAGAATCAAATGTGTTAGTATATGTAAAGTACTTTGTGATCCTTAAAATGGTACCTAGCTGTTAGCTGTTATTATAAGAAATATCATATTGATCCAAAAGCTATGTAAAATAATTACGAAGTAGCTTCACAGCAGAATATCAAAAATGTGGGATCAAGGAAGGCCTCTTGTCAAAGGCAGAATTTGAGCTAAGCATCATAGGGACATTTTTTCCCTTCTTTATCCCCTCTCTACAAAATATATTCCCCAACCCCCAATCCCCAAACTCAGAAATTAAAGAGAGAAAAACAACGGAAGTCTGCTCACAAAGGTAAAGAGAGATGGATGGGCACATTTGTCTTTGACCTTCACTGGAAGAATTCTGTTCGTTAGGCGCTATAAATTTGCTTTCTGAGAATGGGAGAGCATAAATGTGCGTCATTGGAATGGAGAGAGCGTTTGCTCCTGAAACGTAGAACACAGAAAATAAATCGATCAAATTAATTTCTTGCTGTCACCCCCCAGAGACTCATTTCCCATCCACCACATCAGGAGGTGCAGAAGCAGTTAACTTGTAATGATCAGGATAGGTGGGTACTCGTGATGGATTAGCTTTGGGAATGGATGTCACTTCAATATCTGTCTTGTCGCCTTGTCCCCCTCCTCCCACTTCTACCCAGGGCTGATGTGTGCAAAGAAAGTGGGGAACTGGTAAGTAGGGCAAGAGGAAGATCCTAGCTTAAGGTTCACAAAATTCCCTCCATTGTCATTCTCTGGAGCAAAAGACTTTGAGTCAGGGAAGACCTCTGTCAAAATCCCAAAAATCTTACCTGGAAGAGTTCACCTGTCCAAGTGTTAGACCTATAAAGATTTTATGAGAGCAGGGCCCTGAAAGAAAGGGATTCTCTTCAGCTAAGTTTTGATTAGGAGAAGGAGAGGAGGAAAGGTCTGAAGCAGGGCCATTGCCTGAAGTGGAAACGTACACATAGGGAAATAGGGACATAGGGAACACTTGGGAATATATTGGCCCTAGGGCACAAGTCTAATGCCATAACCCTAGAAGACATGGATAGAAATTCATTTAACACTTTAAATCCTTGACATTCTAGCTCTGACCTATCTTTCCAGAGTTGGTTG
Source organism: Notamacropus eugenii (assembly GCF_028372415.1). Taxonomy (NCBI): domain Eukaryota; kingdom Metazoa; phylum Chordata; class Mammalia; order Diprotodontia; family Macropodidae; genus Notamacropus; species Notamacropus eugenii. The sequence goes on along the minus strand of NC_092872.1, from coordinate 732,996,361 downwards.
TACACAACTCCATTTTGTGAACATTACATTCCAGCCAACCCTGTTCCCTATATCACGATTCCTATCTCTATACTTTCACACAGAAAAATGCACACCCCCCCTCAAAGTTTTGTCACCACTGGCTCTATTCAAGAAACATCTCACATGACCATCTTCTATATCCTAAATCACACAATTGTTAGAATTTCTCCATACTCACTCCATCCTTCCTATACATCTTAGACACATTTTAAATTTATTTATGTATCTTTTGTTTTTCCCCTTGAGATCTTTGACTATAGCTTTGTTGTCTTTGAATTTATAACATTTATTTATTACAGTGGGTAATATATAATATAGACTTAATAAATGCATGATGAATTGAATTTTAAAAAATTCTCTTCCTTTTGAGGTCACCTCCCATATATCCTGCAGACCTTCTATGTTCATGGATGCTTGCACACTGGCTTCCTCTTCTCTGTATATGATGATTCACATATGGTGCTCTATCCCAAATCTGGGAATTTTCATTGGCTTTATCCCTTACCTAGATCCTCCTCATCTCTATGATCTGTCTTTCCTTACTTCATTCAAGTCCCACTAAAATCCCATCTTCCAAAAGAAATCTTTCCCTATCTCCATTTAGACTAATGCCTTTCCTTCAAGATTATCTATTCTTATATATCTTGTTTGTACATAGTCATTTGCACATTTTCTCCCCTACTGGATTGTGTGCTTCTTAAGCGCAGGGGCTGTTTTTGGCTTTTTTTGTGTCCCCAGCTCTTAGTTCCATACCCAACACATAGCATGTGCTTAATAAATGCTTGTCAACTGACTGAATGATAATGCCACTGAGAATTCAAGATATCATGCCCAAACAGAAAATGCAGAGACCATCACCTCAGTTCTATATACTTGAAGCATTTTGCAGTCTATCCAATAGAAGAGTCAGAATGTCCTTGGGTTGAAAAGGTTATTGGATAATTACGTCCTCTCTCCTCTCCCCTTATGGTTCTCTTGAGAATGAGAAACACATCACAACCTGTGAGTAGTATGAGCTGCCTTAATGAGGACCTAGTCAGCCAGTTGCAGTAGCAACTCAGCTCTTCCTCCCCTCCCCGCTCCCCTCCTTTCCTTTCCTCTTCTCTCCTCTTCCCTTACCTGAGGATGTTCTGCTCAAAGGAAGGTATTTTGATTCCCACAAGCTACCTACTTCAATTGTGATTTACTGACTAAATTTCTTTTTCAAAGACCAAACCTTTAACCCTATTCACTTTGGATCTCTTGCATTGGAAAATAAGTCCCTGGTCAAGCACCATTTAATGGCAATGTTTTGGGCCTGCCTGGCTCAAAGTGAATATAAATAGTTACTGTCTCTTTTGACCAGCAGCCCTAAGGGTCTCCCCCTCCTGTTTTGTTTTTTTTTTTTAATTAAAGGGATCATTTCTTGATTCACTTCTTAAAGAGGCCTCTTCACTGAATGGGTATTGCCTCACTCAAAGTGAGAATCTAAAAAGACCTTAGCTTAAAAGGTCTGCATCCTAGGCCATCTCCAGTCATCCTGATTGATATCTGGCCACTGGATGCATATGGCTCTGGATGAGAAAGTGAGGCTGGTGATTTTGCACAGTCCTCCTTCATTCGAATCAAAGTCAATGGCAAGTCATGTCATCATCTCCTTGATGTCAAGACCCTCTTCCAGAATGAAGGACAAACCGCAACAACCTCCCCCCCCACAACTTGCCCCACCTCCCACCAGGTTGTCATAGACTATTAAAGTTTTAAAATGCCTAGAAAGTCATCTAATAAAAGAAAATGAATCCTGAGACCAGAGAGAATGCAAGGTCATTGAGGGGAAAATGTATTTCATTTCTGTCTCTGTATCTCCCATATTTAGCACATAAGGACTAAATGAATGTGTGTTGATTGATTAGTTGTGATCTTATTTAAAGCTCTTACTTTACATATGAGGAACCTGAATTCAACAGAAGCTAAGTGAATGTCAAAGGTCACAAGGTTATTATTTGACTGGGAATTTGACTCCCCAGACTCCAGAATCTGCATCTTAGCAACTGTCTTGTTCCTGAAGCACATTGAGTTACTCCATGAAGAAGACAGTCTGATACAGAAAGTGAAGCACTAGGCAATGAAAGAATACATCTACATACAAATCCTACCACTTGACCATTCCTAGATATATTTCATTTAACTTTTACCTAAAAGAGATCCCTTCTGCTTTGACATAAGCTGTTGGTCCTGAAGATATGAAGACCATGGGTCAGATCTCATATTGCAAACTTGTGAACTCTGTGGTCCAGCCCAATGTAATGAGTAAAGAGGTTGGATTTGATGACCTCTAAGGTCCCTTTCAGCTCTAAGGCTATAATGCTATTACCTCTAAAGAGTTGCTTGACCTCTGTTTGAAGTCCTTCAGTAAGGGGAAAAAAGAAAAAGAAAACTCTGAGCCCCTGAAGTAGCTCATTTGATCTGGAGACAACTTGGATTTTTATGAAGTTCTTTCCAATATCAAATCTAAATTTTCCTTTTTTCACATTGTGCCTACAATGGAGGTGATATTTGAATAACAGTTCTAGATATGGGAGTGTCTTGAGTATAAGACTATGGGCCTTATTTATGGGCCTTATGTTCAAGGATTGTGAGCAGTCGCTGAAAGTTTTTGAGCATGGGAACAATGTGGTCCTAACTCTGGCAGATGATGGCAACTAGGTAGAAGACAGATTCACAAATATATTGCAGTAGGCAATCCTTTATACTTATGATTTGGATTAGATTTTTCTCCTATTCTGTGACTGCAGTGGGGAGAAACTGAAAATAAGAAGTCCAATTAAGAAGTTGTGGCAGTAGACCAGGAGACAAGTACTAAGGGCCTTGACTGTTGCTAAAAATTAAAAAAAAGGGGAAATTTACGCAATAACTTCTTTGTGTATTTAAAGGAATAGCAAGTTGTTCATAATGGATTTGTGATTTTATTTGCAATCATCTTTTTCTGTTTTTTTGTTTGTTTTACTGTGTTATGGAAATGCATGCTTTATTCCATAAATATAGCTAGATAGATAGATGTAGGGATAGATAGATATAAAGATATGTCTATAGATAAAGATAGATATAGAGATAGGTAGATACAGAAATATGTTTAGATATATAGACAGGTAAGTAGAGAGACAGACAGACAGACAGGCAGACAGATAGATAGATATAAAGATATATCTATAGATAAAGATAGATACAGAGATATATCTATAGATACAGATAGATATAGAGATAGGTAGATACAGAAATATGTCTATAGATATAGACAGGTAGACAGACAGATGGATGGACGGACAGATGGACAGACAGGCAGACAGATAGATAGATTTAAATAACAAGAGAATGTCTTAGGATGTAATGTGTCGCTCTTTCCTTGACCCAAACATTATTAATCACCCACTATGTGCCAGGTTCTGTGCTAGGTGCTGGGATACAAATGCAGGGAAGGAAGCAATTCTTTCCCTTAAGGAGTTTGAGGGGAATGGTGTATGATGAAATACAGGAGAGAATTTGTGTACTAGTGCAAATTCTCTTAGATGGCCTCTGAGGCCCTTTCTAACTGAGATTTGGGGGTTGGAGGATTGATTGAGACTGATTAACTTCCTAGGCACTTTTCAAGTTCCATTGGGGGCTTCTTCAACTGTTTCCACTAATAAGGATGGTAATAAAAGTCATAGCTTTTGTTTTTTTTCTAGCCCTTTATGGTTACAGCCCACATCAACATTGATTGCACCAACTCAATTATTACCCAGAAGTCAATCAAGATGAAGCCTGAACTAGAGTTTGCTTTTGGGGAAACTTTGTGTTTGTCTACAGAGATCATATCAACCAGATTAGGCATCCTGTACGTTCAGGCCCCAAATGGACCTTGATGAAGCTTTCCCTGGTCTCAGTTTAAAGAAATGATGCCATAGGACCAAGTTGGTATCTCTTTGATAGCTGCAACATGTTGTGAAGCTGTAGTGGGATCATTCTGATCTCTTGGTCTCGGAACACAGTTTTTCCAATCTGTCACTGAGTTTCCTTCTTCCTACGCACACAGAAGCTTTTGTCTGACATTCAGCTCTTGGGAGGCTTTCAAATGTCCAAGAACATAGCATGTCATCCCTGCCTTTTAGTGCTGGACAGAGGGTTGGCAATCCTCCTCCTCTCTTCTCTCTGCCTCCTCCCCCTATGATTCCTCCCTCCATGAATGTTGTACACCTGCTAAGAAATAATTCTTTCTATGGCCCCACTGCCTGCCAAAGAGCTCTCTAGTCAGGTCTCATTCTTTATGCTGACAATTTTACTCCCATACTGTATTGTTCTAGTACTGAATCTCTAGGTGAGGATGAGATGTTGCAGGCCCTTTATTTCAGTGTGGAACAATCACATTGGCAAGGGTCAATAACCATGGCTGGGAGTGTGCTTGTCAAAGCCATCTTTTACCAAAGTGTGGTTAAAGATTTAGCTTTCTATGAAGGTCTATGCAGTGAGTTCCTGTCATTGTGGCCAGTATATACATTTAAGTTTAGGGTTAGGTTTATCCTAGAAGTCCAAATTTTCAAGCCCAACTCAAATACCTCCTCCTCCAGGAAGGCTTCCTGAATACTACTCCCAGATACATAGCACTATATTTTTGTTCTCTCTAGAGTAATTATCCTGTCGCATCATGGACATGGGTGGCAGCAAAGCACAATGGAAAGAAGATGTGCTTAGAAGTCAGAGGCCCTGGATTTTTATCTCTAGCTCTCCCACTTGATACCTGTGTGACCTTGACCAATTCACTTATCCTCACTATGCCTCAGTTTCCTCATCTGAAAAATGAGGGGGTTAAACTAGATGAGCTAGTCCCTTCTAACTCTAGACCTTGGGATCCTATGTGTGGCCTTGGCAACCTCATTGAATCTCTCTCAACCTTGTTTCTTCCTCTATAAAATGAGGAGATGGGAGTGAGTTGTCTCTAACTCTATACTTCTGGAATCCCAGTTTTGACCTCAACTTCTTCTGGCCTGCTTTTCCCCACTATTGTTCATAATATGGACAAATTCCTGTGAAGCCAGAGGATCCAGGCTCGAATAACAGGTCTGTTGCTACCAATGGAAACTTGGAGAAGTGATCTAATCTTCCTGGGCCTTGTTTCCCTCCGTTAGATGACAGAGAGAACCAGATGACCTCCAAAGCACTCCTTGAAATCTGTGACCCTACAATGTTTATTTGGATCTTAACCCTTCCTAGAATGTAAACACTGTACCTCTTGTAAACTCAGTGCTGTCTTTGGCATCTACCTAACAATGAACTCCGTACCCAATGGAAAGTGAAAATTGCTTGATTTGCATTTCTACATTTAGAATTTAGACTCTGACTGACTAAAGAAAGAATGTATAAATGGCTTCTGTCTTAAATTTGAACTTAGGAAATGTCTTGGTTTTGTGGATCACTTACATGTATTCTTTTATTGTTTCAACTCATATTAGGCACTTCTATATAAATAATGGGATATAATATGTAACTTACTACAATATATGATACAAATACTGTGATATGATATATGGCATAACATAATATATTATAATATGAATAATATATAGCATATAGAGCCACTTAGTGCATATGTCTCTATATATTTACATACACACTAAGAGGAAATATATTCAATTTCAGAGCTGTCATTTTCATATCTATGTATTATACAGGAATGTATTAGATAATACATATTACATATATTATGTATATACTACATATATTATATCATACCTATATCTATCTATCTATCTATCTATCTATCTATCTATCTATCTATAAAATACACACACAATATATACATATATATGGTACACATACAGATGAAAATAACAGCTCTGAAATCAAATATACCAAGTATGCCTCTTTTTCTCTCTTAACTATAAAAAGAAAGTTAGATCCAAAATCAAGACCCAGTGATATTGATCAGCTCATCTCAAATTTCCCTTTGCCTCTGACATTTGTTACTTGGGTGACATCGGAAAAATCACTGAACCTCTCTATTGCTTAACTCTGTCAATTGTAAAATGAAAGGTTTGGATGTGATGGCCTTGGGGATCCCTTCCAGATCTCAATCCATGGTCCCCTTGTCCTCTGATACTCTGGCTTACTTTATATGCAAATATCGAGCCCTGCCTGTATTTGTACGTGCCAAATCTTCCAGTACAAATGACATGGAGAAGACAAAACTGGGATTGCTCAGTTTAGCACAAATGAGCCAGCTCTCTTGGCCTCTGCTGAGCACCTGGCTGCCTCCAGCAAGTGGCCTGTCCTTTTACACGGTCACAGCTGTTAGCCCTAAACACATGTGAAAGCCCAGCTACCTGCAGAAAGACTCTTTGGATCAGACTCAGAGCCCCCCCTTTTTGCTGAGTGTCAGATTTGGAGGTGGTCTGTGTGTTGGTCTGTGTTTGACCTTGGTCAAGTCACTTGCTTTCACCTCTGTAAAATGAAAAGTTGGACTAGTTGACCTCTGAGGTGGGTACTCTGCCCATTCAGGCTTTCTTCTACCCTCTCTATTTAAATTATCTCCATTATTGTCCATAGAAAACCATATTCGTCTAGTCTTTATGAAAGTCCAAACCAGTGGCTTAGAGATCACATAGTCTTCGGGCCACTCCCAGAAATTCCATTCCAGGGCCGCTTTGTTTGAAATCCTATTTGTCAGTTTTGTGTCAAGTGTGACCAAGAGGGAAAAAACCAAAGCAGACTTCTTTCTTGGCCTTCTGCTAGGCACTGTGTTGAGTAGCTTTGCTATTTGCTAGATACATATTTGGACAAGATACTTCTTTCATGGGCTTTCAGATTCTTTATAAAGTGAAGGGATTGAATTAGATCAGGAGTTCTTAATGTGGGATCTAGGTTAATAGATTTCAAGGGATTTATGAATTTAGAAATTTAAAATAAGACATTTTAGTTTCATTAATTTCCAATTGAAATTTAGATTTTTCTTCACTTATGATTTTAAAATGACAACATGTTTCTAAGAAGGGCTCTGTAGGTATCATCTGACTGCCAAAGAGACCCATGTCACACACACACACATACACACACACACAACACACACACACACACAGGCTGAAAATTTCTAGATTTGATGATCTCTAAACTCCCTTTCTAGGAGCAGCTAGGGGTTGCAGTAGATAGAACCCCAAGCTTGGACTCAGGAAGAGTTATCTTCCTGAGTCCAAATCTGGCCTCAGATACTTACTGTGTGACCCTGAGCAAGTCACTTACCCCTATTTGCCTCAGCTCTCTCATCTATAAAATAGTGTCACACTGGAGAAGAAAATGGCAAACCACTCTAGCATTTTTGTCAAGAAAAGGCCATGGAAAAAGTTGGTGGAGTCACATAGTGTATGTGACAACAGCAAGCTCCATTCTATTTCTCACTGTGTGATTTCACTATTCTGAAACTCTGCTGTCACACAGGGACTTGGAATTTCCTCACTACATTGTAGGCTCATAGAACTGGAGATTTTGAACAGAATGGATGTCAGAAGCCATTTTTACAGATGAGGAAATTGAGGTCCACAAAATTTTGTGACTTGCCTAAGATTACAGAGCTAGCAAGTGTCAGAGAACATCTTTGAAGCTGGGTCTTCCTGATTCTAGGTTCAATGTTCTATCTATTATACACTTTAGATTCTCAGATTTAAAAAAAATGATATATTTTGTTTTTATATCATTACATTTCCCAGTTTATCCTTAATCTTTCTATTCCTCAAGGATCTGGTAGCAGACCCCCATGTCACTCCTTGGCTTTTCCCTAACTTTATTGGCTGCACTAGGTTTATCTTCAATATTCCACCCACATTTTCTAACTATTTTTTTATGCAATATCTTCACTTGAAAGAATGTGCAGTATCTGACATATCTTAAACACTTAGTAAAAGCTTATCGACTGGACTTGAATCAGAACAGAGTTCAAAAACTGCCTCAGACACACAACAGTATGACCCTGAGCAAGTCATTTAATTAGTAAATGTTGGGAAAGACACATTATATTTCCATATTTATTGAAGAAATAATATGCTCTCTGAAAATAAATGTTTATTAAGCACAACTATATTCCAGTCACTGTGTAACCTTAATTCACATTCTATATTAGTCACTCTGTTAGTCTCCATAGGTAAAAATTGGAAGGATAAAGTAATACTTATTCTCAAATAATTCATATTTTATTCAAGGGGTGTCACCAGATATATATATATATATAGTTATGTAACTATGGACATATTTATTTTTATTTATAAATTTATATTTATAAAATTTATAAAAATTGATTTTTCCTTATATAAATATAAAATAATTGCAAGGTAGTAAAATGCAAGGGCACTCATTAGTGGAAGAAATATAAAAAGGCTTTATGGTGATGCTTGGACTGTATTTGGAAAGAAGAGTTATTCTTTGAGGTAGAGGTTAAGAGAGAGGGTAGTCCAGATCTGGGAGACAGTCAATGCCAAGCCCCAGAAATAGAAGATTGAGTGTCCTGTTAGGGGAAGAGAGAGAAGGCCTGTTGGGCTGGATCATAGAGGGCAGAAAAGGAGGTAATAGATGGTGAGACTCGAAAGAAAGTTCTTAAATAGGATAATAATGGCCCCCACCTCTCCAGGACACTGTCAGGATCGAAGCAGATCGTAAATGTAAGTAGTCTGAAAATCTTAAAACCTATGTACATCAAGCACTTTTCTTTTCACATTTATTTATTTCATTTTTCATTTATGGAATAAAACAAGCATTTCCAAACCATGGTATAATAAAAAAGACAATTACACATGAAATGCCAAATATATTATATACAACTTACTATTTATTCCTTTTAAATATATAATAAAATTGTCATGTAAATTTCTGTCCCACCCTCCGCCCTAGAGATGAATAACTCATTTTGACTGCTATAAATACTGAAATTAAGTGTAAAGGACAAATGGAGAAAGATGCTATCTGCATCCAGAAGAGGAACTGACAGATAGAAGTATGTATAGAATATTTGTTTTTAAAGTAGAGTTTTAAGGAAATAGAGCAGTTATCACTATCATTACTCTTTCCAAAGCTCTGGGAGATAAATATTGCAGGGATTATTACTCCTGATTTCCAAATGAAAAAACTAAGGCTCAGAGAGCTAAAAAAACACACCTTATGTCACATTGATAGGAAGCATAAGAGATGCTCATTCAAAAGAATTCTCTCCTGGTTTCAGCAAGTTCAGCCCTTTTCCCACACTATTTATTTTGTGAATGGGAAGCCAGTGAGATTGAGAAAATCAGTGGCTTCTGATGGAGGGAGTGAAGAAGAATTTCTATTTCTTCCCTTCAAACCCATTCTGACCACAAACTAAAATGCTGAAAGGGGGGAGTCCTTTAAAGAAACCAGAAGATGTAAAGGAAAAGTCAGGAAGGAAGCATGTCAGTATAGAGTGAAAGAATGACTTAATATCAGCTAGACAAAGATAGAACAATTTAAAAAGGGAAAAAGGCTGCAAAAGTGAAGCAGCAATGGAGCTGTATATGCCATACAGACAGGATCCTCAATACTAACACAAGATGCTCACTCTGGAAAGAGAACGAATCAGCAGAAGAAAAATATTAGTGATTTGGCAATAATGTCTATGTGGGGAGGGTGTTAGAAGGTAGCAGATGAGGAAGGGAAGATTCAATATGTCACAGCCTTTACACCCCCACACTGCTGAAATTAAATTAAAATGACTCTGTTTATAGCACATTTGACCCTTTATGTTATTACTGACCTTTGCATTGGAAGGTGAGGCTCTGTGGAGGGATTGCTATCTGAGTGTGGGAGTGTACCAAGAAAGACTGATAATAACTGACATTTAAAAGATGCTGAAACATCTGCAGACATTTGAAGTATGTTATTTTTATTCAACCTCTCAAGAATATTGGGGATATCGGTACTGCAGGCAGTGGTTACCCCAATTTACAGATGGAAAAATTGAGGATCAGAGTGGGAAAGTTGTTTTTCATGGTTGTCCATCTACTGAAGCACCTACAATGTGTCAGGGACTGTGCTAAGCCCTGGAAAACAAGAAATGGAAATAAATGAAAGAATGAATACACAAATAAATTAAATAAAACAATCTCTACTCTCAAGTAGCTTATGGTCTAATGAGAAAAGATGAAATGAAGTGAGAAGAGAATTGAGCCAAGATCAAGCTGTGGCTATTGTAGTAGTTCAGATGCAAGGTGATGATGACCTGCACTAGAGTAGTTATAGTGTCAGAGGAGAGAAGTGGGCATAAACAAAAGACGTGAAAATATCTAAGGAAAATAAAAGGGCAGCTAGATGTTGCAGTGGCTAGAGTGTCAGCATTGGGTCCAGGAAGACTAATCATTCCGAGTTCAAATCCAGCCTCAGACACTGACTAGCTGTGTGATCCTGGGCAAGTCATTTAACACTGTTTGTCTCAATGTTGTCACCTATAAAATGAGCTGGAGAAGGAAATGGCAAACCATTCCAGTATCTCTGCCAAGAAAATGCCGAATGGCATCTCAAAGAGTTGGATAGGACTGAAAGAACTGAATGACAATGGCAAAGGCATTTCATAAGCAAATGTTAGAAACGATAGCTGAGTAACTAAGGAAGGAGTTAACATCATAAAGGAAAGATATTGGTTGGATGGCATAGGTTGGTTGTACTTGGAGAAGGTTTCATAGAGTAGGGAGGTTTGAATTTGACCTTGGATGATGGTTGCAACTTTAGTAAATAGAGAGAGATATTTGGAGTACATACATTGTAGGAAAGGAAAACAATTTAAGAAAAAGAATGGAACTGGCCATTGTATTACTGGCCTTTTGGAAGTTTTGATTGTATCACAATTCCAGTCAAGAAATATTAATTAAATATCCTCTCTGTGCCAGGTACTCTGCTGGTTCTGGGGATACATAGAAAGGTAAAAGAGAGTGCCTGATCATTCAGGAAAGTGGTGGAGATCATCTGTAAACATCAATGTGGAGAAATATATAGCCAAGATCAATTGGAGAGAATCAAAAGAGGGAAATTAATAGTCATAAGAAGACTGTGAAAGATGTGTTGCAGAAGGTGGAATTTTAGCTGGAGCTCAAAGGAAGCCAGGGAAGCTAAAATGCAGAGATGAAAAAATAAAGAGTTCTAGAAATGGGTACCTGCTAGTGAATTCCTGTGGTTGGGAGATGGAGTTTTGTGTGCAAAAAAAAGCAAAAAGGCTGCCATCACTTGATGGCAGAGTGCATGGAGAGGAATGAGATATAAGAAACTGGAATAGTAGAAAGAGGTTAGGAAGGGTTTTACAAATAAATAGAGAATTATGCATTTGATTTTGAAGATGATGGGTAACCAATAAATGCTATTGAATAAGAGAGTGATATGGTCAGACCTGTGTGCTTGAGGAAAATCACTTTGGCAGCTAAGTAGACTAGAATGGGGAGAGACCTGAAGCAAGGAGACCAAGTAGCATTCTATTGGCAGTCAAAGACTTCAGAGAGGTCAAGAACGATGAGGATTTAAAAATGGAGGTGAGATTTGGTAATTAAAAGATCATTGGAGAGAATAGTGTCAGTTGAATGATGAGGTTAGAAACCAGAGTGTAGAGAGTTAAGATTAGATTTCGTGTTAATTCTGCTGGCTTTAGTTCCCAGATACTGCTTTAAATGTTAGTCTGTCCCTCAGGGAATTTATGACAGTAACAGTGTTTGGTCCCCTCCACCCCCATTCTGTAGCCCTTCTCTGTCCCTGTTCTTCAAGCTCAAACTGTCTTCTTCAGAGTCTTTTGCTCTGATTCCTTTCCCGTTCACACTTGTTTTCATACGGAGATCTGTTGTCACCCACTCATATCAGTATGGACATCAGCCACTGGGTCCTTATTCCCAAAGAATCAACTTTGAGACATTGTCTCTCATTGTGGAAATAAAAACTTTCTTCCCTGCAAAAGGCATTTCAGGATTCATCTAAGGTGTGTGTGTGTGTGTGTGTGTGTGTGTGTGTGTGTGTGTGTGTGTGTGTTTGATGATATGTTGATTTGTGATTTGACAATGGGCACTTTTTTGTTATATTTGAAATAGCTTATATATAGATGGCTAACTTTGGCAAACTGCTGTACGATGCTATCGCTGATATCTTAGCCAAATGACACTGGAACCATTATATCCAGTTTACAGATTAGGAAACTAGGATTCAAAGAGATAAATGACTTATCTAAGGCCACATATCAGGAAATAGAGGCCACCAAGGCCAGATTCACCCAACTATTAAGTGTTTGGAGCAGTGTTTCCAGGTAGGTATTCCCAATGCAAAATCCAGATCTCTTTCTATACCCTAAAACCACAGAGGCATAGAGTAGAAGAATCTATCTGGTGCCAGTGAACTTTTTTAGTCTTTGGTAGATCAGCAGTGAGCTTCAAATCAGAAGGTCACTCCATGAGTAATCTGGGGAACAGATGAGATATAGATAGATCTTTTGGATTACCTAGAGGTGTCAGATAATAGGAAAGGAGTCAAGGTATTTAGAAGGCAAACTGTGCCTGGTGGGTAGAGTTAAGGACTTGCCAGTCAAAGGTGTAGAGATTTAGAACTGAAAGGTTGGATTGAATCCAACCATCTCATCTTACAAAGTAGTAAACAACTTCAGAAAAATGAAATGATTTCTGAAGGTAAGGAACAGAGCTGGGATTAAAACACTCATTTCTCGGATTGAAATCCAAGATCTTTTATGTGGTACCATGATGTACTCTAGTAAATGAGAGGGGAGAATGGTTAAAGTTGAGTGACAGTGTGGACATAGCACCCACAGTGGAGTGCATGAGGAGATCAGGGAGAACTAGTATCCCTGGTGCGATGCCTTTTCAGGGCTGCTATCCATGTTTCATGTCCCTCTTTTACCCAACTCTTACCTGTGATTCTAAGAAGCTATAACATGTGCGGTAACCACAAAGCAGGAAAACTAACTTGGTAGATAAACTAAACCAGTTTGAAGGCAAGCAATGGTGATCTAGGGGGGTGTCTACATAATGCATGTGAAGACTTAACTCCAGTGGAATGGGCAGATGGAAATAATTTATTCCAATGGCCATGAGTGTGGCTGAAGCAGGAACTGTGTAAGATTTAGATCTTGGACAAGTGTTGAAGATGCCAAGGTCATCCACTGCATTCTGGGTCATCACCAGTCATCTTGACTTTTTTCTGTCTGGCATTTAGGTTTTTATGATTGTGGAAGAGAGAATGAGGCTGATGACTTTGTACAACTCTACCTGTATTTTATCTGGAACATATGTATATGTGTTATCTTCATGTCTAGGATGTAAGATCCTTGAGACCTGGGGATATTTTACTCTTGGCTTTTGTCGTCTAAGTGTGCAACACAGTGGCTGTCTCACAGTAGGTGCTTAATAAATAGCTGTTTGATTGATTAAGGGTCATTTGAATAAATTATTTTGCAAACTGGCCAGTGACCTAAATATGGGAAGTATTATTATTTCATCTTTCTGGACCTTAATTTCCTAGTCTGTATAAAGAAGAAAATAAATCCTGTCATAGCTAGCTGCCAGCAATCCTATGAGAATCACAAGTAATCATAGAGGTGAAGGTCCCTTGAGATGTCAAATGCATTAGATAAATGCAAGATAACATTCTTAATGTTTATATGCTATTCCCTAAGTACCCTGGACAAGGCAGTTGTGTACATTTCCCTCCTCATCTTCATAAACTTCCCCTGACTTCAGCTTAATCCTTTAATGTACTTTTTAAATGCAAAACTGATTATGCTGTTTTCACATGGCTGAGTTTCCTATGGAAGAAATCGTTAACAAAAACATCCCACCCAATTTCACCACACTGATTATCTGCCCATGAGGCATTGAGCTCTTAAGATCTTGGCCCTGGCCAAAGTACCTTTGAATGATGGTATTGCAGTGGATAATACGATGATAGGGTTTAGCTACTGAAAATGATTAGGGATCTCAGGACAACTAATTTCAAACTATCATCTATTTATTAAGCACCTACAGTGTGTTAGGCACTGTGCTGATAGCTGGAGATACAAATTGAAAAGTAAGAAACATTTCCTGTATTGAAAGGAAGAAAATGTACATAGACAAGGCAATAAGGACTTATTATTTATTAGGTACATATAATCTCTGTCTCTCTCTGTTTCTCATTCATTCTTTCTCTGTCTCCTTCCTCTTCCTTTCCCTCCTCACTGTCTTTGCCTCCAGCTCTATCTTTGTCTCTCTCCTTTTTTCTTCCTCTCTCTCTCTCTCTCTCTCTCTCTCATCTCTCTCTTCTCTCTCTTCTCTCTGCCACTCTCTCTTTCTTACAAATCTTTTTCCCAAGCTCTTTTAATTCTAGTGCATAACTTATTGGCATTTGTTTGCATATTACCCTCCTTTAAATTATGAGCTCCTTGAGGTTAGAAATTGTGTTTTGCCCTTATTCTATATCCCTGGCACATAGCAGATACTTCATGAAAACTGACTGACTGATTATATATATATATAGTGTACGTGCATATGTGTGTACACATAATACACTATACAAATATATGGGGCAGCTAGGTGGTGCGGTGGATAGAGCACCAGTGCAGGAATCAGGAGGACCTGAGTTCAAATCTCACCTCAGACACTTGACACTCACTAGCTGTGTGACCTTGGACAAGTCACTTAACCCCAGTTTCCTCATCCTGGGTCATCTCCAGTCATCCTGATGAATATCTGGTCACTGGATTCAGATGGCTCTGGAGGAGAAGTGAGGCTGGTGACCTGCACAGCCCTCCCTCACTCAATACAAAGTCAAGTGCAAGTCATGTCATTATTTCTCTGATGGCATGGTCTTCTTTGGCAATGAAGAACAAACACACATAGATATGCACATATGTCTATATGTATATGTGTGCTCGTATGTGTGTGTGTGATACTGTAACTTCAGACAGTGAGTATTAACTTGGCGGAGAATAGGGGCATGGGGTAAGGGAGAACTTCCTATGAGGAAACACACCTGAGCTGAGGCTTGAAGGGAACCAGGGATTCCAAGAGACAGAGAGAAGGCAGGATTGTATTCCAGATTAGGTACAGGCATTGGCTTGAACTGAATATGGGAGGAAGAATAATAGAAAATTAGTCTCAAAAGTTAAATTAGTGCCAGATTGTGAAGGACCTCATATTTCAGAGAAAGAGGCTTGAATTTTATCCCAGATACCTCCCTTTCTTCCTATCTGTCTGTTCCTCCCCTGAATACACACACACACACACACACACACACACACACACACACACACACACACACACTTCCTTTGAAAAGGCACAATTTTTGACTGATTGGTTTCGATAGTAAAAAAAAAAAAAAGGAAAAGAAAAGATGGTGTAAAGAAATTAGCAATGAAATAGTTGTGCTGCCAAAAGTTGCTGAGCTGGGGAGCATTTGAAGGGCACCTATACATGCGTCCTCCTCTCCTGAGCATTAGCTAGCTAGCATAACCTGAGGCTATGTGTGCCCACAGACTTTTACAGGCCCAGCTGCTCCCCTGGACTAGAGCAGGTCACGTTCTCTCTTGAGACAGCAGATGTAAAAATTGCCCATGCAAGGCTGTGGCTGGGTATGTACATCCTCTCAAAGCAGGAAGGCTGTGTCACTGAAGTCATCTCTCCCATCAGATCACAGCTCAGGTGGTGAATGGAATTTCTGCCTGAGCCAGCTTGCTTGCTTCTCTTTGAGGAGGGCACATTGTGATGTGCATACCTAGCTACTGGTGTCTTTGCCGAGGGGACCTGAGGGAGCTGGAATATCTTGCAGAGAGCACAGAGACAGTAAATGTGATACCAGAGTCAAGGGCAAGTGGGCACAATTAGGACATAGACAAAGTAAGTCTCTGTTGCCCCACAATTCCCACATGGGAATTCCAATCAATTTAACTAGCCTTTATTAAGTACTAATGTGTGCTTGATACTGAGTAAGGCCCAGTGGATGTAGGGGGTAGGGTGGAAAAAGACAAAGCAACCCACATTTCAGAGAAAATTACATTCTTCTGAGAGGCATTAATATGCACCCACGTAAGTAAAGAGAAAATTTGTACTAAGTAAATAAAAAGAAATATTTGGGGAGGGAGGACACTGACAAGTGGAAGAATCACTGAGATCATCTTGATAAAGAATTCTTGGACCAGACTGGCTTACTTAGTGTGATTTGACATGCTACTGGGGCAGGAACTTACTTGCCAGTGCTATCACTAATACCCACCGTTGGGTCCTCCATAAATGCCTGAAGTTTCTGCTGTTATCTTTGCTATGAGGGGCTCACGTCTAGGCACTTTTCAACTCATTCGAAGTATCTCTTGCTTTGTGAGGAACAAAATGTAAAGACATTGGTCTGGTTCTGTTGTATTATTCATGTCTGACTCTTCATGACCTCATTTGGGTTTTTCTTGGCAAAGATAGCGGAGTGGTTTGCCGTTTCCTTCTTCAGCTCATTTTACAGATGAGGAAACTGAGGCAAACAAGGTTAAGCGACTTGCCCAGGGTCACACAGCTAGTAAGGGAATGAGGCCAGGTTTGAGTTTAAGAAGATGAGTCTTCCTGACTCCAGGGCTGGTGCTCTATCCACTGTACCACTGATATAATCTCTATCTTAGACATGAAAATCATAGCTCTGGACCTGGAGGGTAGGTAACCTAAGAGACCATTGAGATCCATTCCCTGGTTCACAGATGGAGACAATGATGTCACTTTAAGGGATGTGGCTAGGGTCAAACACCTAGTATTTAAAATACTATCTGGGCCTTCCTAAATGAAGATTCAGGATACTGTTTATCTTGCTTGTCTGATGTGCTTTTTGTTTGCAAGGAATTTAGAATCTATTTGAGATAATAGAGCTAGAAAAAATAGCACGGGGGATAAAGTAATGGACTTGAAGTCAAAAAAGACCTGTATTCAGGTTTTGCCTCATATGCTAACTGTGTAACCCTCGGTGAGCTACTTAACCTTGCCTCAGTTTCCTGAGCTGTAAAATGGAGATTGTAACAGCACCTATCTCACAGGGTTGTTTTGAGACTTAAATGAGATTTATAAAGTGTTTAACACAGTATCTGGCCTATAGTAGGTATTGCATCAATGCCTGTTCCTTTTCCCTCCCTTCCTCCTTTCTACCTGTACATTTGGGGGAATAAGATCTGGGAATTTAATAGGGACACAAGGCAAATCACTAGACCTCTGAGGCCTTTTTCTCATCTCTAATATGGGGAAAAGAAGAGGTCTTATGTCCCCAGGTTATGAGGATCAAGTGAGATACAATATCTAAAGTGCTTTTAAAACCTTAAAGTGTTACATGAGTGCTGTTATTAGCACTAAACTAGAACCTAATTGTACAAGAAAGTGGATGAGTAAATGCTGAATCTGTGTCCCGGACAATGTGTCAATGGAGTTCAGAGTCTGAGTGCCCTTTGGCCTATTTTCATTAGGGAAGGCTTCAAGGAGAAGGAGAGGTTTTATTTGGGTCTTGAAGGGTGGGAAGGATTTAAAAGAAAAGAAGTGGGAGAGTCTGAGGAAGCCCACGCCACCTGCAAAGAAGGGAATTGTTCAGTTGTTTCAGTCCTGTCTGACTCTATGATCCCCCCACTTGTGGTTTTCTTGGTAAAGATACTAGGGTAGTTTGCCATTTCTTTCTCTAGCTCATTTTTATAGATGAGGAAACTGAGTCAAACAGGGTGATGTGACTTGCCCAGGATCACACAGCTAATAAGTGTCTGAAGCTGGATTTGAACGCAGAAAAACAAGTTTTCTCGATTCTTGGCTCAGTGATCTATCCACTGCACCACCCTACTGCCCCTATTCAATTAATAAGCATTTACTGTGTCCCAGATACTAAACACTAGGAATAGAAAGAAAGGTAACAACAGCTGGTCAGGATCATTGTATATGAAAGTCATCAATGAATTAATTAGTAAGCATATACTAAGCACTTACTATGTGCCAAAAACTGAGCTAAGTGCCAGCGGTAGGAGAAGAGGCATAAAAGTCCCTACCCAAACAAATGTATCCAAAGCAAGCAAGCAGGGAAATAATTAACAGAGGGAAGGCATTGGAATGAAAGGATCTGAGGAAAGCGTCCTACAGATTGTAGGATTTTAGTTGGGACTTAAAGGAAGCTAAGGAGATCAGTAGTCAGAATGGAGGAGTGAAAATGTTCCAGTGATGAGGGAAAGTCAGACAGAATGCTTGGGGTAGAGAAATGTAGTGTTTTATTTGTGGGACAGCCGGGAGACCTTTGTCATTGGATCAGAGTGTGTATTGGGGAATAAGGTGTAAAAAGACTAGAAAAGTAGGAGGGGCCTACATTATGAATGGCCACCAAATTATAGGCATGGAAAAGAAGGAAGGAAGGAAGGAAGGAAGGAAGGAAGGAAGGAAGGAAGGAAGGAAGGAAGGAAGGAAGGAAGGAAGGAAGGAAGGAAGGAAGGGAGAAGTTATGTCAATTCTACAATCTTTTCTCTATGGCACATTCTTGGAGAATTTTTGCCTCACTAGGTTCTTAGACTCCATGCCTGAATCCCCTTAGCTTTTCTGATGGGTAAATGTCTTAAGTTTTCTTGCTGACTTCCACACTACTTCCATTTCCTATAGTCTCTTAGCACCTACTCTTTCTCTTTCCAGAATTCATTTTTTTTCATTAGAATGTTAGCTGCCTTGATTTATTTGTATCTTATATTGTATCCCAAGGGGACAGTTAGGTGTTGCAAAACATAGGGTATCTGAAGTCAGGAATACCTGAATTCAAATCTAAATACAGACCCTTATAGTTGTGTGACCCTGGGCAAGTCACTTAACTCTGTTTGCCTTAGTTTCCCCATTTGTAAAATGAACTGGAGAAAGCAATGGTAATGTACTCTAGTGTCTTTGCCAAGAAAACTCAAAATGGGATCCTAAAGAGTCAAATGACTGAAAACAACTGAATGATTTTATCTTGCAACTGTCAAGCTCAGTGCTTCACACATAGTAAATGCTTACTAAACAGCAATAATCTATTAAAATTAATAGCTCCTATGTATAAAGCACTTTAGAGTTTTGAAGGTACTTTGCAAACATTTCATTTGAGCCTCAGAAATTGAGATCTAGAGAGATCAGGAAAATTGCCTCACTGTTTTTCCTTTCCTGAGTGAGATTCTGAAATATCATCAGCAGTTGCATGTTCAACATCTGAAACCTTCCAAGTAAGCTTTTGAACCACAACACAATCACAAAGGGACCTCCACATAATTAAAAGTCCATCAGATCCATTCTGTTGGTTAAAGAGTTCACAGCAGGCGGGGCTTCCTAACTTCCTTTATCCACAATAGCATATTAACGATGAGCCTGAATTGAGAAGCTGTCCTGTCATGCTTTATTGCATTATTTTAGGCCCCTGAAGTTTTTATATATGAAGGCTACAGATTTATGCTGAGTGATTCAGCAATGAAGCAGGAACATCAATTTGTTCATGGATGTGAACTGGTGATTGCCTCCATTAAAGTCACCAGGACAGACTGATCGCTTTAATTTGCACCGAGGCAAGCAAATAGTCTTTGATGGCATGCATGTGTCTGAGAGCATGAGCACAGTGGTTGTTCTGCATTGAGGGAGGTTCCTGAGAAGGAAAATAAGGATGCATTGAAAGGGTTTGGGAGTGGGGAGCACCATGTGGCTAGACCAATGAGGATAGGAGTTCTTAACATAGTTTTTTATTGTGTTTCTGTCATGTCTGATTCTTCCTGCCACCATTTGAGGTTTGCTTGGCAAAAAAGCTGGAGTGACTGGCCATTTCCTTCTCCAGCTCATTTTACAAATGAGAAAACTGAGGTAAACAGGATTAAGTAACTTGCCTAAGGTCACAGAGCTGATAAGTGTCTGAAGGTATATATGAACTCAGGAAAAAGAGTCTTCGTAACTCCAGGCCCCTAAATCCATCCACTGTACCACCCAGCTACCTCAAATCTTAACATAGGGTATTGCTTAAATTGTGTTGGAGATGGTGTTCATAGAATTACAGAATTTCAGGAGCCAGGAAGGAAATCAAGAAGGTGCTGGATGGATTAGAGGCATATGAACTAATTTACTAAAGCCTGGCTCTTAGAACAAAGGACTAGCTTCTTCAAGCCTAAAGGACAGAAGTCAGCCAACATATGTAGTTCACCCTGTGGAAGGTAGGTTGCTGAAATGCATTCATCACAAGAAATATTTATTTATGAAACAGGGAAGGGACCTATATTGCCAGCTAGAAACCCCAATTTTTTCAACGTAGGAATAATATGACCTTAGTACCCCATTATAACTTCCAGAGTCAATTCTCATCACAAATTAGTAAGGGTTTATCACTGGTCATGAAACTGGCTCAGAAAAGGCAAAAAAAGAAATTACTTATCTTCATTATGGTTGAATTGCCAGCTTTTCCCAAGCTGTCAAATTCCACTTGTCCAGGGGCAGATCCATGTAACTGTTTCCATGGGCTCATTACTTAATAAGAACAGGAATTTCATTGGTTGAGTTGGAAGCATAAGTTTCAAAATGACTCATCGTTGATTTTAGACCTTCAGATTGACCTGAGGACATGAAATGGTCAGTCAGTTAGCAAGCATTTATTTAAGACTTACTATTTTCTAAGCACTGTGCTCAGAGCTGAGGATACACAGAAAAGCAAAATTACGGTCACTGCACTCACTCTCTCTCTCTATCATCTATTTATTTATATATTACCATTATTATAGGGTTGTAATTAGTGAAGAAATTCCCTGTATCAATGTGTGCTTGTGTGTGTGTTCAGTTGTTTTTCTGTCATGTGTGACTCTTTATGATCCCATTTGGGATTTTCTTGGCAAAGATACTGGAATCGTTTTCCATTTCCTTCTCCAGCTCATTTAACAGATGAGCAAACTGAGGCAAGCAGGGTTCAGTGACTTGCCCAGAGTTACACAGCTAGTCAGTGTCTTGAGGCCAGATTTGAACTCAAGAAGATAAGTCTTCCTGGGTCCCAATCCCTTGCTCTAGCTACTGTACCACCCAACTGCCCTCCCTCTATCAATGCTGCTCAACAACTTCTCTGCAGCTTAGAGCCATAGAACATTGCTTAGAACACCAAGAGGTTTAGTGACTTGCCTGAAGGTTGGCGCACAGTTGGTATGCATCAGAGATCTTGATGCCAGGACTCTGGGCTTTGTGGTCAGATCTTTGTCCAAACCTCTGTTGTTCAAGTTTATGTAAGACAAAGTAAATGCAAAGTTGTTTAGTTGGGAGCACTCAGGGATGGAAAGGTCAAGAAGGATCTCATTCAAGAGCTGTCACTGGAGTTGAGTGCTGGAGGCCAGCATTTCTACCCATTCTTATTGCCAAGGGGCATTAGGTATAGATGGGTGCCAATGATTCCCTCTCTCTCTCTCTCTCTCTTTCTTTCTCTCTCTCTCTCTCTCCCTCCCTCCCTCCCTCCCTCCCTCCCTCCCTTTTCTTGATTCATGCCATTTCAATGTTTGAGCAGTGTTTGATTGGCAACAGTAAATTTCAAGAACCCCCAGTTAATAGTAAATAAGCTCATTTTATAAGAAATATCCGTAAAATATACGACGATGAAAATGCGAACATGAAAAACAACTGCTTTATGGACCCCGAATGGCAAATCTGTTTTATTTTAATAGTATGTTCTTCTTAAAACACCAATATGCTACTGCAGCTGTAAAAATTAATGAAATGGGGCAGTGTTTTGGGGTTGGATGAATGGAAAATATGCCAGTGTTGGAAATAGAATGTACACAGGAGCATTAAAAATGTAATTTGGTTACAAGCACTTGGGAGAAAGGCAATGTCTTCTTTCTGATTCACCCCATATCACTTTTTAGTTAAATGCCCCAAATGCTTTATTAGAACTGGTTTTTAATGTCTAATTAAAGCTCAACCTTCGAGGCATTTCTTTTCCTTTTTGTTTTGTTTTCTGCAATGAATCCAGGCCAGTCTGCCGCATAAACAGGGCAAAGTCACTTTCTGCTGTGATGTCCATAGGAGAAGGCACTCAGGGTTTATTCTTTAAGTCAGGAGATGGAACAAAAAGCTTTCTGATTTTGGAAACAATAGGTTTCTTTGAACCTCTACATTTCTGCCAAACAGGCCTGCTTTCTAGACTATCCAGACAGCAAGGGAGAGAGGCTGGACCCTACCAAAGGCAACTAACTTCCCTGAGCTTCATTTTTCTCATCGGTAATGTAAAATGAGGCTATTGGATTAGGCAGCTTCTACCAACCTTTCCTTCTCTGAATTCATGGTCCTCTTTATTTCTGCCACTTGGAATTACACTCTCTTCCAGACTCAGCTCAATTCTACTTCCTTCAAAAGGGTTTTCCTAGTTACCTGCCTCTCCTTACCCTTCCTCTCCTATATAACAGGAGCCTAGTGCAGTGCCCTTCATATAGCATTCTGCCAATTCGTTTGTATTGACTTGAATATATGATCTCTAAGGACTTCAGTGAAGTCTTTGTCTAGAGTACCGTTAATTAAACCATCCAGGAGTATTGATTAAGCTCCTAGAATGTGCTGAAGATATGAGGGGAAATATGAAAACGTCCCTGTCCACAGGAATCTTAAATTCTATAAGAGAATAAATGTTTACATTCATATAGTACTATTCTGTTTTTTTTTTGGGGGGGGGGGAAGCCATTAATAGTTTGGAGATATGAAAAATAGTCCCATGATCCTACGCAACCCCACCCTTGTTTTGTGTTGTGATTTTTTATTAAATTGGTGAAAAAGATTAGAAATCCCAAAGGGATTTTTAGTGTTTTGTTATGATGCACATTACAAACATATTTACAAGACGCCAGGTAGAGAGACTGAGTCTGCAAACCCCATGCAGGGATCCAACCTCCTGCCAGAGCCCCTGGCCATGGGGGTGCTTGGTTGGGGGCAGGTGGGATAGGTCATGAGTAGCTGGTGGCCCCAGGCTCCCCACAAAAAGTCCTTGGTTGGGCACTGTTCCCACTGCTTCACTGCCTTTGTCGTGTGGCAGGTGATAGAGCCACATCTGGTACAGGACTTGCATTGCTCAGTGGGGTGGCTGCCAAATGCAGTCTCCTGAGGTGCTCGATCTTTTGCTGTCCAGAGGTTCTGGTGAGGACTTAAAAGGGCAGTGTATCAGTGTGGCCAAGCCTCCTGGAGCCTTCCCGAATTGGAGTTGCACCAGCTGCTTGCTCTGGAGTTCGCTGATGATGCCTTGATGGGTAATCAGTCTAGGATGGGAATGAATAGCTGACTTCGGAGGAGACAGCACTTGTCGATGAGGGTCTCGTCAGGCTCCCAGGAGTGGTTCTCATCCCCACAGCAAAGTCAGAGTTTTTTCAGGAACTGGAATAGGAGAGACATGTTGTCCTGAGTGTGGAAGGTCACAGTGTAAATGGGTTGGTAGTTCGAATTCAGTAGGCCTCAGATTAAGTAGGCCCCAGATTCTTATAAAGGCCATCAATTCTCGAAGCATGCCCAGAGGAAACCCCATCTTGCAGGAATTCAGTTGTGAATTTTAAGATTAAGTAAGATAGTATACAGGCAGGGCACTGAACTTGGATCCAAGAAGTGGATTGACATCCTACCTCTGAATGTTACTACCAGTGTGACATGAAACAAATCACTCAAGCTGTCTATATCTGAGTTTGCTCATCTGTAAAATGAGAAGGCAGGCCCAGACCTTCTCTAAGGTCCCTTTCAGCTCAAGAACTATGATCTGATAAAGTAGGAGTTCTTGACCTGAGGTCTGTGAACATGGATGGGAAAGAAAAATCTTAACATTAATTAACCTTTAAATGAAATTTAGTACGTTCTTCACCTATGAATTTTTATTTAACGCATATTCCGAGAAGTGGTCAGCAGGTTACATCAGACTTCCAAAGAGGTCTGTGACACTCAATGAACATCAAGAACCCCTGTTATAAAGGTAAGGAGGTAACAAGATGTGATAAAGGGAAAAGAACACTGGATTTAGAGGGAGAGGATCTGGATTCAAATTGAGGCCCTGCTAGTTTCCTCTTTCTGGGCTTCAATTTCCTCATCTGGAAAAAAAGAGGCAATTGAATTAGATGACACCTTGCTAGCTTGATAACCTTCAGCCCAGATTATTCACATAGCTAGTAAGTGGCCAAGCTAGAAACCAAGGTCCAGTCTTCTCAGCCTAACTTCCATGATCCTTCCAAAGTGGCTTTAGTGACAATGCCCCTAAAATTCAGGGGAGAGAGAGAGAGAGAGAGAGAGAGAGAGAGAGAGAGAGAGAGAGAGAGACAGAGAGAGAGACAGAGAGAGAGACAGAGAGAGAGAGACAGAGAGAGAGAGACAGAGAGACAGAGAGAGAGAGACAGAGACAGAGAGAGACAGAGAGAGACAGAGAGACAGAGACAGAGACAGAGAGAGACAGAGACAGAGAGAGAGACAGAGACAGAGAGACAGAGACAGAGACAGGGAGAGACAGAGACAGAGAGAGACAGAGAGAGACAGAGAGAGAGAGAGAGAGAGAGAGAGGGAGAGAGAGAATATTTAGATTGACATACTGAGCCAAAGACTCAGAACAGAGATAGAACAGACAAATTTTATGATTGTTTTTTTCTTTTAATGAATATTTGGCTGAAAACTTCCCTGAAATATATTCTGTTTCTTCTCTCATTCAAGGGAGGGATGGACAAAGAGGTGAAAGAAGCAATGATATCGTCAGCATCTTAAAAAAAAGCAATAATCCTAGTAAGATAATCCCATCTTCTTGACTTTTCCAAGAAACCAATCAGATCTTTGTCTTGACATCCTACGGTGAACCAACAAATTTCAGGCCAATTATGAATCACCATGGGTGCCCCATGATATGATAGGGAGATATATTTGGACAGAGTGATATAACAGGAGAGGGAATGCATAAATATGAAAGTTAATGCAGCATATAAGCACAATAAGTTAAAGATAACGGAAGGGATCCCTAACAGCTGAAATAATGGGCTAATCAGGAAAGGCTTTGTAAAAGAGATATTCGAGATTTGAAGAGGCAGAAGTAAGGAAGCAGTGCGTTCTAGGCATGAGAGACAGCTAATGCAAAAGGGGAGATGAGTGTTTGGATGCTGTAGGAATGAGAGAAAACAAAGCCATTTGGTTTATGCCATAGAGTTTGTGACTGGGATTAATGAATTTTAAAAAATGGACACATGGATTGGAACCAGGTTGTAAAGGACTTTGAATGATAAATAGAACCAATACTAAACATTCTAGGTACAGAGAACAGCTAGTACAAATTCAGAGCTTGTGTATGAAGTAGTTTCTATTGGCTAAAAGGCTCTTTTGGCTTTAAAGTAGAAGACCTGAAGGGCGGCGTTGTAAAAACTGACTGAAAACATTATTTGAATGACATTTGTACATATTTCTCCTAAAACTGAATAACATAATTTAATATATCAGGACCCATAACTCTATGGCACTTCTTAAAGTCCTAGTATCCACATTTCCATTGATTGATGTTCTGATCTCCAGAATATCTCTACCATTTGTTTCCTAGGGAAATTAAGACCATTGAAATCCGAGAAATAAAAATTCCACACACATTGTTGGGAGGATCTGAATTTAGGGGAAGGTTTCTAAAATCACATCGAAATTATGAGTAAACTCTTAATGTTCCACCTGAAATGGGTTTATAGATGGTTTCAGTCCCACTAGCTGCTCCTTTGACAGATGAGGCAGTTAAGGGACAATCAGTTCAGACTAATTCATTTGTTTCACTATGAATTTAAAATGAGTACATTGCTCTAACCTGGAGCCTGGGAATTTCCTGCAAAGTTCTCCAAAGTGGAGGGAGAACCCTCACTCCCAAAGACCTGGGGCCGGATATCATGATACATGCATGCTACATTGGGAATAACTGTGAAGCCAAATGGTTAT
Source organism: Notamacropus eugenii (assembly GCF_028372415.1). Taxonomy (NCBI): domain Eukaryota; kingdom Metazoa; phylum Chordata; class Mammalia; order Diprotodontia; family Macropodidae; genus Notamacropus; species Notamacropus eugenii. The sequence goes on along the minus strand of NC_092872.1, from coordinate 732,970,439 downwards.
GGGGAAAAGCAGATGGATCCTGGCAAAGTCAGAGATGTGAACTGCAGGAGGAAACAGATGAACACTGTAAGATGGAGACTGGGAATATGCAAAGGTTGGGGTTGGAGGGTGGGGGACTTTTGACTTATTCCATGACTAATTTCTAACTGCCAGAGCTGCCTTTGTAGATAGTGAACAGCTTACATAAGATTTTAAAACTTCTTGAGGGGGTTAAAAAATACAATCGGGCACATTTCGTGTAAATTCTGTTTATAGGGATGAAAAGCATTTAGATTTGGAGACAACCAGACAAATATTCAATTGGAGAAAACGTCAGTCTTGAAAATCAGAAGACCTGGAATCAAGGACTAGCTTTGGTTCTCCCTAACAGTGTGACTCTTAACCTTCCTTAGTTTCCATCTCTTTATCTATAACTTGGACATAATTAGATTTGTGTAAATCACTTTGGGCCTTTGAGCCCCTATTTCCTCATCCTGAAAATGAGATTGGATTGGGTGACCTCAAAGGTGCTGTCCATCTCTAATTGTGTTCTTTGATCGATTGTCTGTCTGTTACGGGGAAAATATTTTGTAAGCGTTAATGTGTGATGGAAATGTGAAGAATCATTATTATTGTTATTTGTAACTTTTAATAATATTCTAAATATATTTGTAATACGTTAATACATAACACGTAATAAAATTATCATGAAGATGACAGTTATATAGAAGCATTTTGTTGGGATTTAGGTAATTGTGAGCAAATCCTCAAAATAATTCACCCAGTCAAATAAAAAGTTTTATATTTCTTTAATCTTTATTAATCCTTTTATTATTTAAAAAAATCCGTATTTTTTGATGCCTTACCCCATCTTCTCCGAGTGATTCTTACTTGTTAAAAATGAAAAATAATTGATCACAACTCAATGACCTAATTTGAACATCCCTATCCCATCTGAACCTTGAAGTCTGGACTTTTATAGGTGAACTTTTACCTTGCTTGCCTGAAACCAGGCTGCTGAATCAATTACTAATCACTTGTATTGCCCAGGGATGTGCTGGATTATGAGGTCTTTGACTCATAAGAACTGATTGTTATATTTTCAAAGTGAACATTTACACTTTGGAAATGGAATAGGCAATCGGGGATATATTTAGTGTTTTGTTGATTGTCTAGATTTAAGAAAGTGATGGAAAAATTTTAACAATGCAGATTAAACAGAAATATGTGTCATGTGTACATCCTTCCCAAAGAGCAGGTTGCTGAGCATCTGATGATGACATGTCTTGGCCTCACGTACCCCAAGATCCCTTTAGGACTCAGGTTGTTTTATCCTGATAGAAAGTAAACTTGTTGAGAAAGGAACTGTCTTGATTACTTGTATTTGTAATTCCAATAATTAGTACATTGTCTGACACGTAGTAAGTGTTTAACAAATACTTTATCACTCATTTAATCAGTTATAACTGTATACAGCATTTTACCACCATATACTTTCACCTCTATAAGGAAATGAGGAATGTACTCAGGTTTTATCTTTGATCATATCATTAATATATATTATGAGAAAGTATGAGAACAGCTACCATCCCTAGACCTGTATCCTATGACATACTTTGTAACCAACTTTTATGACCTTTAATAAATCTTTTCATGTTACTGGACCTCAGTTTCCTTATCTCTTAAATGAGACTTATAATTATTGCTCCAATTGCATCATTAGATTGTAAGAATCAAGTCAAACAATGCAAATAATGCAATTTTCAAGTTAAAAATATTCTATAGATATAAAAGGTTAAGGGATACATTTTAGATAGCATTATTCTATGGATTGGGGAAAGTTCATTTTGAACATGATCATGTATGTTTCCATTCTGACATAGCTTATGTATTCTGCATTTTGTGGCACCAGATGCTCATGTAAGACACTTCTGGACCGAGGACTCTATTATGATATTAGTGATTAGTGTTTACATTGAACTTTAGAAATTACATCACAAATATCATCTCATTTGATCATCATAACAACCTGGGATGGGTAGGTGCTATTATAATCCTTGTTTTACAGGTCAGGAAATTGAGGTTCAATGACTTTCCTAGAATCTGATGCCAGATTTAAACTCAGGTCTTTCTGTCTCCAGACCCAGTGTTCTATTCTCTCTGTCTCTGTAGGATTTGCCATGAAACATGAGAATAACCTGAAAAAGAGAGGACTCTAGAATGGAAGGAGAGGAGGAGAGGTGTTTTAACTATGTTTCAGAATTTGGAGTGCTGTCATGTAGATAATAGATTTGACATATGTGTTTCAATTCCAGAGGACAGAAGTAAGAAAGTGAGTGACAGTTCCAAAAAGGCATGTTAAGCCTTGATATAAAGTAAAGTTCCTTCACAATGAGAGCTGTCCAAAAGCTGACTGAGCTGTGGCTATCCCCAGAATTAGTGGGTTTTCCCTCACTGGAAGTCTCTAAGCCCACCTCTCCCAAGAGGCTGCCTCAGTTTCCCTACCATGAACTCTGCATCTATGTTATATGTATCTTTTATCCAATGTGTTGTCTCCCTCATTAGCATGTAAGCTCTTTGAGGGCAGGGAGCATTGTTGTTGTTGGTGGGGGTTTCTTTATTTGACTTTTTATTCCCAGTGCTTAGCACAGTACATGGCACATAATAAGCTCTTAACATATGGTGGTTGACTGACTGGGTAATTCAAGCAAAATCTCTGTGAGCAACTGTCAGACATATTTTAGAGTGGGTTCCTTTTCCAGGTCTCAATTGGATTAGATGGGAAGTCTTTTCCTGACCTTCAGAAGATGGTCAGTACTAAATGGCCTCAATTACCTATTTATCTTCAATATAATTTTCTTTCCATTTCTCTAAAATTCAGGTTGCCAACTTGGCCTGCTCCATTTCCAACAATGAAGAAGGGGTGAAGTTAGTCCGGATGGCAGCAACCCAGATTGATAGTCTATGTCCGCAGGTAAGTCTGATTCCTCTTGAGCCATAACCCTACCTTCCATAGTATGACCCCATTCTTGTTTTTAAACCCATAGCCCACTACTATCCAATTTAAAAAAGAGAAGAAAAGAAAACTCTTCACTTTTCCCTCTTCAGATAACATTTTCACTGATTCTTCCAAACCTCCTCTAATTCACTTTTGCCTTTCTCAGTCTGTCTCTCCTTCATGCCTTTGCCCATGCTGTTCATTGACCTTTCCCTTCCTCCCTTACCTATGAAAATCTTGACTCTTTTTAAAGGTTTACTGTGAGTGATTTTGCTAAACCACCCAAACCATGGAGAGCTCTCTAATGCTCTCTGCACTCCAGTATCTATTACTATCTTTATCAGTCACTGACACTTACTTATTCATGAACTGGGAGTATGAAATCATAGCTCTGGAACCAAAAGGTACATTAGAGACCATGTTGTCCAATTCTATCATTTTATGCTTGAAGAAAATGAGTCCCAGTAGGTCATGTGACTTTTCCATGGCCATGCAAGGACTAAGGATCATAAAATTCTAAATCTAGAGGTAGAAGAGCCCCTAGAGTCCATTGAGTAAAATCTCTTCATTTTATAGGTGAGGAATCTGAGGCTCTGGGTGGTTCTCTGACTTACTCAGTGTTATATAACTAGTAATTTCCCAAGATAGGGTTTGAAACCTAGTCTTCTGTCTACAGAGCCAGTCTTCTTAATGACTCATCGTTGTGAAGCTTTTCGCACCAACTATGATTATAAGCTCCTGAAGTCAGGGAAAATGGCCTTGATTTCAATGGATTTTCCACTGTGCCTATAACACTACGATGATCATTGTAGATATTCAACAGAGAATTGTTGAAGACCTGGATCATCTCAATGATAACCTTCAATTAGAAATAAAATAATCAAATCCTGACACTAAATTCATGATAACTCATGTTCTTTATGTTGGCATTTGACTGTTCCTCATGCCTGAGGATGAGACGCGTGATGAGACCTGTCCTAGGCAAGGTTTGAAAATTAAGCCTACTTTCCCACTATGTGTTCTTATTCACTGGTAGCCTTTGAGTTTTCACTGTAATGTTTGTGACTCATTGAGGGGATCTCAAAATAAATATCTATGTGCCATTAAGTGTGTTTTTTTCCCCACTATAACATTAAAAAATTATAAAATCAATCCAATATATAAATGTCATACCTTTTCTGAATAGTGTGCTCAAGGCTTCTACCTACTTTGCCTTTCCCTGTTTGTGGCTCTGCTATGAGCTCATTCCAGGTGGCAGTGAAAAAGAATCATTGCATTTGCCTGGACTCTCCTCTGGAGAATCAGCTTGGTTTACTGAGTACAGAGTGAGTCTTGAAGACAAAAATGTCTCGATTCAAGTCTCATGTCTTACACACTCTTGTATGTCCCAGGGCAAGTCACTTAATATCTCAACTCTTTGTAACTACAAATTTCAGAGAAGAGGACAACTTGCATTGGGAGAGAGAGTTTCCTCAGATGAGTGTTCCCAATATCAACAATATTGAGGGTCCTCTTTCTTTTCTTTCATTAGTTGTTCTTTCTTTTGAGAATCATTGCTAGTCATTTGTAATATAATTTTCTGAAAAAAATAGGTCATCAATGCTGCCCTTACACTAGCCGCCAGACCTCAAAGCAAAGTCGCTCAAGATAATATGGATGTCTTCAAAGATCAGTGGGAGAAGCAAGTCAGAGTCCTGACAGAGGCTGTGGATGACATCACATCGGTGGATGACTTCCTGTCTGTCTCAGGTAATTGCAACAAATGAGTCATTTGGGGAAGTTGGTAGATACTTTAGGATCATGAAGAGGATCTCGACTGAAAATGAGAAAGGTTTTCTAGGTGTGAGTGACTGAACTCTAAGGAGTCTTCTGGACCCACCAAACATTTTATCATTTTGAGAGGTGACATTATAATGCCCCCCACCCCCAAAAGCCAGGAAAGATTTAGGCAAGACACACAAGCCAGAACTTCCTTTTGAATGTTGTAGGATTCTTGGGCAGACTCTCAAGGGAGGCTTAGGAACCTTATGACAGAGAGTGTGCTGTAGTAGATAGGGTATGACTCTGGGAATCAGGAAGATCTGAGTTCAAATTCTGCCTTAGACACTAGCTGTATGATCCTATACAAGTCAATGAACCTTCCATGAGTTCAATTTTCTTATCTTTAGTATGGAGATAGCACTTAATCCCAAGGGGTTTTGTGAGAACCAAATGAAATAATACATGGAAAGTCCTTTGTCAACCTTGATACGTACATACATACATACATATATATATATATATATATCTATATCTATATCTATCTATATCTATGTAGATATAGATAGATATAGATAGATAGATAGATATAGATATATAATATATAAATATTAGCTGTTCTTCCTACTGCTTCTTCTACTACTATTACTATTACTTTTATGACTCTTGCTACTACTTTTGCTACTATTATTGCTCTTCTTGTCCATTCCCTCCTCCTCCTCCTGCTCCTGTATCTTCTCCTCTTCTTCCTCCTCTTTCTCCTTCTCTTCTTCCTCCTTTTCCTTCTACTATCACCACCACCACCATCACTAGCATGACTACTACTACTACTACTACTACTACTACTACTACTACTACTACTACTACAATGCACTATAGACTTTAATGGAGTAGTGGCCTTGTGTATTTCTTAATGAGTCCCATCATTAATATATTATTTTTCCCATTATATTTTCAGCTCCTTGAGGTAAGAGGTCATCTTCCTTTAGTTTTATTTGTGTCTACAGAGTTTAGTATAATGCCTGGAATATAGCAAGTGCTTAACCAATGTCCTCTTCTGTTTTTCTATATAGCATCTATCTATCTTATGTCTGTCTGTGTATCCATTCATCTATCTATCTATCTATCTATCTATCTATCTATCTATCTATCTATCTATCTATCTATCTGTCTGTCTGTCTATCTATCTATGTAGCTATCTATCTGTCCATCTAGCTATCTATCAATCTGGATATCTATCTCAAAGGAGAGAATGAAAATGGCTAATATAATACTTATTAATTAAAATGCAGTTATGTTTGCCTTGGGAATTTGTTTTAAAGGCTGTTCCCAAGACTGTTGATAACATGAGACAATATAGTGTGATGGAAAGACAAGAACCAAGATGGTGGAAGATCTAGGTTCATGACTTAGTGCTACCATTTAAAATCTTAGTGATACAGGAAAAATCACTCAAACTTTCTTGGTTTCACTTTGCTCATCTGTATAATGAGAAGATTGGACAAGATAATCTTTACGGACCCTTCTATATGTAATATTCAATAATCTACTAATATCATTTGGAGAAAGAGTTCTATCTAGAAATGAGCAGATGAATCTCTTTGCTGAGATGTGTTAAGGGTCAGTTAAATTCAAAAGGACAAATAATACCGAGATGTTGCTTTTTGTAATATGAATGTGTCATAAACTCTGGATTGTAAACTAGAAGGCACTCATGAGATGCTCTAGATGAGAGAACTTGGCTACTGAAGAATATCAGATAATGGCCAAAGGCTTTCCATTAACATTTGGGGAACTTTAAGTCTATGCCTGCTTGAAGTCATTTAACGACAGTGCTGTTTCAACTTGTTTGAGTGAACCTAGTGCCTTACATAGAATAGGGACTTAACAAAAATTTTCGGAATTACATACTGATGATTTTGAAGAGGCTTGAGTTTCCTGAAACAGATAAATGTCTAAAAGAATAGACAGTAGGATTCAGAATCAGGATAAACAGTCTGAATTTGATCTCATATATGTACTATTTACATAATCCTGGACAATTCTGAAATAACATCTCTGAGCCTCAGTTTCCTAATCTGTAAAATAGACTAGACTTTATGGCCTCTAAACTCTCTAATAGTTTTAAATCTATGATTTTGTGAATTGTATAACTCTCTGATCTTTAGTTTTCTCATTAATATTTGTAATCTTTCAGGGAGTAGAGGAAAGCTGAATTTCTCTGAGTGCTTTATAGGGCTGACATTGCCTGGGGCTAAAGCTATGAGAAATGGATGTGTTGTCCATAGACAGTACAGGTGCCTTTTCTGACTATAGGATCAGAGGTTTAGAGCTGGAGTAGACTTTAGAAACTGACTATTCCAAACTTCAATTTGTATCTATGAAGAAATAGGAGTAGGCATCCAGTCAGGTAGGTAATACAGAAGATAGGACACAAAGCCTGAAGTGTTGAAGATCTGAATACAAATCCTGCCCCAGGAACTTATTATCTGTATATCCCAAAGCAAGTCACATAACCTCTGTTTGCCTCAGTTTCCTCAACTGTAAATGAATATAATAATACAACTTATCTCCCTTCATTATTCTAAGGATTAAATGAGATAACATTTAGAGCACTTTGCAAACCTTCAAATATAAAAATGCATAGTTATTGATATTGTAATGGCTGTTTTTGCTGTTGTTATAGAACTGAGGTACAGAAAGTAGAAGTGGATTTCTCATGTTGACACACTTGTGATTAGGGGACAGAGATTAATTCTAAACCTATGTCCTCTGGCCTGCAATCCAGCAATTTTTTTCTCATTTATTCCTGCTATATTATAAATTCCTTTTGAGAATTCTGGGAGGGGTCTTCTTTACACCTGACTCTGGATCTATCTTTTGTTTAGGTTCTATTTTCCCCAGTCCACTTTAGCAATATTAGATCCTTAGCCATCTAACATTGAGGAGGGCTTATCTGTTCAGCTCCCTTCCAAATGGGGTCATCTATCAGCATATGGGTCAGTTTCTCCACAGGATTTTGGAATGGGAAGAAATTGATGATGCTGAAATGTTTGTTTGTCTCACTTCCCCATGGCCTCATAACCCCATGGCCAGTACTTGGGGTGGGCACCTGGAAGTGCCAGTCTTATCATTTTTGTAAAATTAAAATCAGTCCCGGTAAATGAGACTCACATTTTCTGGCCTGGAATCTGCTACAGTTGTACAGACACCTCCTCTGTTGGAGAAACATTGATCCACAGACACCCACCCATTCATTCCCCACTGAGTCTGGCCCCAGCCCTCTGCTGGCTCAGCTCTGCCACTGGCATACAGCAAGCTAGATGGGTGGTTGAGTATAGAAAGACTGTATCTCTATTGCCAATTGCCCATGAGGATCATTGGACTGGAACAATGAACTAATGTGGAAATGAATCCTTAGAGGAATATGGAAGCACTGGTGACTTTTCCCAATGAAAACCATTTCTAGGGAAATGTACATCAATGTTTGTTTAGTTTATTTTAAAAAAAAAAATCATTGTGGCTTCTTATATGAAGTCATTGTACCATGACTAGTAATTAGGTACAGTCACATAGTAGTATCCATATATATCTTCAACACCTTCCCGTCCTTCTTTTTAGCAACTGAGGCTCCTTACCCCTTATATCCCACTTTCACCTGTAATAGGGTTTAAAGAGCACTGGTTGTGGAGATTCCAGCTCTCCTTTGGTGTGACTTGTAACAGGTCACTCGCAGGACTTCAATTTCCTCCTATTTAAGAATAAGGATTTGGTCTCAGACATCCCTACCCCCTCTAAATTAATAACTAGAACAATTTTACCCCTCAGGGGCCTCATCCATATTTTTTATTACCATTGGTTCTTGCTCTTACCTAGACATGAAAATAAATATTTTGTTAAATTCACTTCACAAAGGCAAATAAGGGGGTAGAAGGATCATCCCCACCCCCACTTTGGATATTAATTGAGGAAAGTCATCAAATGGTGTAGTGTGTAGATTCAGGGCCTGGAGTCAGGAAGAACTAACCATGTTTGCCTTAATTTTCACATTTGCAAATATCTGGAGAAGGAAATGGCAAACCACACCAATATACTTGACAGTGAAACCACAATTAGATTATGAAGATTATGAAGCATTGGACAAAATTAAAATGATTAAACAACAACAAATATTTGCAAAGGACTTTAACTCATTTGATTCAGACACAGTCCTTTGTAGAGAGCTGTATTACCCTCATTTTGCAGATGGGTAACCTGAGAATGAGATAGTTTGAGTAATTTGCCCTAGGTCACACAACTATTAAGTATCCCAGGCAGAAGTTGAACTCAAATCTTCTTGAATCTGTGTCCAGTAATTTCTTCACTGTTCCACTTATTTGCTTCATAAGCTTCATGAGACTAACCTCAAATTCTGGAGTTAATATCCTTGTTTGAGTACTAGTAAGTGAAATGTGAAAGTGGAAATTCCTCACAAGAATTTCTTAAGTCTTGGACAGCCTTCTCTGTCTTGCTCAGTTCAGGACCACAGACAGCTCTTGCTATCTTTCTGATTCTGCCAGTTACAGAGACTTTGCTTTCTGGTGTTTATTCACTGAAAATATTTTAGAATTTAAAACTTTCACAGCTCACAGTTTTCTTTAAAAAAAATCATGACCACTTCTTGAAAAGAATAAAGCTGAAGAATTCTTATCTTGGACTTTTCATACCATACAAAGCTATTCTTAATTTTCTCCACCTTCCACCCTCCCCCAAACTTTCTCTCCTTGCTGCAGTTCTCCCTCTGGTTTCCATTCTACATTATATTATTAACAGTAAAAAAGGAAATGCTTTGGCTCAGGCTGATAACACTCTACAATTCAACTTCCATGGTACAACTGCTATGACATGTCAGGACAGGAAAAATGGACATGAACTGTCAGGAAATCAGCTTCTGCCAGACCAGCTGGAGCATTCATCCAGGTGTCACAATCCAATGATGAAAGCCCCTTAGATGGATTGTGCTTGATAATAGTAACTTATCCAAATGTATCCTGCTAGTAGGCCATGAACATTGTCCAGTGGTTACAGGGCTTCTACTTCTAAGCCCCTCCCTATAGTCTACTACTACTACTAAAATATATGATTGATAAATAAGTAACATTTGCATTCATAAATTAGCCCAGAAGACAGTTTGGAGTGTAATTATTGTGTGTATGTGCGTGTGTGTGTGTGTGTGTGTGTGTGTGTGTGTGTGTGTGTTTCTTCTTGGGGGGATTTCTACCCTAGGGGAAAATCTCGTTTTACAAAGGACTAATTCCAAATTTCCTAAAGGATGGACTGCAGTCATTATGTTGTGCTAGAACCTGAATTTTTAATTCCTCTTCACGGAATGCAACAGGATTGGGGCCAGGTGATGTGGACTATTAATATCACAGAAGCAAAAACCAATTTTTAGATGTGGACTGCACTCATAAAAAAGTGAAATAGCTATGTTAGAAACATTTAAACATTTCCCATTGGGCATAAACTATAACTTTTAATAGTGTTTTAAAATGAGCATCTTGGCATTACCTATGTGATATTTTCATTTTGGTTTTTAACTCAAAAAATTGCAGGTACCAGAAATCTAAAAGATCTTTTCATTCCATTCACTAGTGGTTAAACTAGATTGCTTCCATTTTTACCAATTCAATTCATTTATTATTTGTCTCATATTCTATTCCCCACTCAACTTAACCTTGGAGTTATCCCCAACTCTTTACTCTTTAATCCTCCCCATTCAATTAATTGACAAAGTTTTTCAGTGTTAATTCCATACCATCTCATGTACCTGTCCCCTTTTTGCTGATCACATAGCTACTGTTCTGTGTCTGCACTATTACACTCATTTCTCAATTGTTCTTTTTTATTTAGTTTCTCTCTTAAATATTGACAGCTAGCATTTATATAGCAATTTACTGTTTTACAGTAGTTTTTCAGTTGACAAAGTGTTTGCACATGTGTTCTTATCTGGTTCTTACAGCAACGGGGGGCGGGGTAGGTACTATTATTATCCCCATTTTACAAATGAGCAAGCAGATAAAGGTTAAATGACTTTCTTAGAGATATACAGGTATTAAGTCACTGAAGCTGGATTTGAACTCAGGTCTTTTGAATAGAAAGACAGATAAACAGTGAAATAGAAAGAAAGGAAGAAATAAAGAAAGAAAGACAGAAAAAAAGAAAGAAAGAAAAAAGAAAGATAGAAAGAAAGAAGAAAGAAAGAAAAAGAAAGGAAGAAAGAAAGAAAGAAAGAAAGAAAGAAAGAAAGAAAGAAAGAAAGAAAGAAAGAAAGAAAGAAAGAAAAGCTAGCTTGTTAAGTACTTCCTATGTGCCAGACACTCTGCTAAGCACTAGGAATAGAGAGCAAGCAAAATAGAGAGTCCTTATCCATAAGGACCCTCCATTCTGATAGGGGAAAGCTCTGTCATGCAAAATGGAGAAGCAAAAGGACAATAAGTGTACTTGAGTGAGGACAAACTTGAGCGAGGCAAATCCAGAGAGTCAGGAATAGAGCTGAGAGTAAAGCAAGCAAAGATAGCTTGGGCACATCATGGAATGGTAGTACAACATAGAGTGAGTGATGAACCAACATAGAGTGAATGAGGCACAAATTATCAATTGAGTGAGAGTGAGAAGGTCATGGAGAGCCTAAAATGCCAGGCTGAAAATGTTGACCATGATCACCCTTTTGATTGTTTAGCAATTCTGAGAAAATCATGCATTTCCCTCAAATGAACATACTTTAACAAGGATCTGTATTGCATCCTTCTCCCTCCCCTCCCCTCCCCTCCTCTTCTCTTCTCTTCTCTCCTCTTCTCTTCTCTTCTCTTCTCTTCTCTTCTCTTCTCTTCTCTTCTCTTCTCTTCTCTTCTCTGCTCTTTTCTCTTCCATTCTCTCTTTATGACTATACAAGGTAGCTTTCCTATTCACTGTTAACCACATTCAGAATGCACATACAAAGTCCAAGCCTTTCCCAATCAAAAACTGGGGTAAACAGATGGAACTTTATGCTTAACTGTTGAATTAGAGATTGCTGTGTTGATAATAGATGGGGGTGAGACTGGGAAAATGAAGAGTTGGGAGCTCAGGAGAGGTCTCAGGGTCTAATGAAGCTGAAACTTAATAATGCAAGTGTGTCCTATCCACAGAAAATCACATTCTGGAGGATGTGAATAAGTGTGTGATTGCACTCCAAGAAGGAGATGTCGATACTTTGGACAGAACAGCAGGTGCAATCCGTGGCCGGGCTGCTCGAGTTATCCACATCATCAATGCAGAGATGGAGAACTATGAAGCTGGAGTTTACACTGAAAAGGTTTTGGAAGCTACAAAATTATTGTCTGAGACAGGTAAGCACAGATGCAGGATAGATTCCTTCTCTTCATCAATGACGGTTATGTTTGGTGCCTCCATGAGAGGCACTGCAGAAGCCTGATATTTTAGATTGCTTAGGTGTGGAAGATGAATTGGAGTGTGGGCATTTTCAGTTATTGGACTTTCTACTTTGGGACTTCTGGGTAATTCACATGTGATGATGCCTGGTTTCTTCCTTTACATGCTTAGGAAAGGCAACATGGAATCATGGACTGAAAGCTGCTCTTGAATACAGGGAGTCCTGAGTTTAAGCTTTGTCTCTGACACTTACTGATGTGTATGACCCTGAACAAGACTCCCATCTTCTTGTTGATCTAGGCCAATGGCTAGGAATAGAAATTAACACATTGACAGAAGATATCATTTCATCCTGCAGTTCCCTATACTTATAAAATCATAGGTCCATTGCCTGTCCATTCTCAATGTTTCACATCTCTGGATTTGGTGTCATGATAAAAGATCTCCATTTGTATTCTGTTTTTGGATGTTCATGAGCTTTGTGACCCTGGGCAAATCAATTAATCTCCCTTATCTTCAGTGTCTTCTTCAGTAAGATGAATATAATATTAATACTTCATATTCCAGAGCTCACAAAATTATTATGAGACTCAAATGAGAATATCTATTTAAAGCTCCATGAACAAATCCTAGCAGGCATTCAATAAAGATATTGATGAGAGCTGGGGAGAGGAGGGATGTATGATTAATGTTATGTTAGGATTATGCACGGTTAGGTTATGATAATGTATGCTGAACAAAAGAAAGACCAAAGCATTTACTAAGTGTCCACTATGTGCCATTTATCGTAAGGGCTTTAATTCACTTAAATTCAATAAACAGCCATTAAGCACCTACAATGTTCCAGAACAAATAGGTGGCACAGTAGATAGAGTACCAGGCCTGGAGTCAGGAAGACTCATCTTTCTGACTTCATATCTGGCCTCAGACACTAACTAACTGTGTGACCCTGGATAAGTCACTATCCTGTGTGCTTCAGTTTCCTCATCTGTCAAATGAACTGAAGAAGGAAATGAAAAACCACCCCAGCATCTTTGCCAAAATAATCCCAAATAGGGTCCTGAACAGTCAGACAGAACTGAAAAATGATTGAATACAAATGTACCCAGAAGCTCTTTGCAAATGTTATGTCATTTGATTCACACAGCAGCAACCATAGAAAATAGGTACTACCCTGATCATCAGTTTAGCTGAGGAAACTAAAGGCACAAAAGGGACTTTTTGTCAGTTACACAACTAGTAACCAGCTGAGGCCAGGGTTTGAATTCACATCTTTCTGACTCAAATGCTCTATGCATTAATGGATTACTGGGTTAGTGTAGAGTGGATAGGGAAGAAACGATGCCTAGAATCTGACATTGCTTGCACACTATCATGTCCCCTGGTTACTTCTCTCCTGTTAGGTTTTGCATTTGCACTGGTTTTAGGTAAATGACAAGTGTTAGTAAAGCATTTGGCATTGTGTTGGCATGACGGAATTCCTTTTCCCTCCTATGTTGTTGGCAAAATCGTATTTTATTTGTTTTTATTTGAAAAGGCCTAAGGCTTATCAATTCAAGTAAGGGGGAATAGAGGTTTGTGCATTTTAAAGACAGCAATTCTGAGGTGATCAGAGTCCACTAGAGGTCAGGAAGGGAATGGAGGTATTGGTTGGAAGAGATAAGCAGCTCCTCATCTAATCACAATCTCAGGTAGTGTGTGTGCTATGAGGTTGGGCTGGGTGTTCTCCCTCGCCCCTTTCTGAGTGTTTCTTTCCTTTCCAGAGGATTCCAAAAGGCCAAAGAAAACAGGTTGGGAAGAAAAAAAATGAAAACACCACCTACTTCACAATTCTAACATAGGTTGATTCAACTCAGAGAGGATTTTGTCCCACTTGGTCCCAATCCACTCTGAACATCATTAATCTCATCAATGTACATGATAATGGAGATTTGACTCCAAAGTATTTTATGTGAAAAGAGTTTGAAAGTTTTAGTGACCTGTATTGTCCAAAGCAATCAAGAATGTATCCTAGTAGCCAAGGAAAAGCAGATGTAAATTTGTCCTGTATGAAGCAAGGCATAGCTTCCAGCCAATGTGATGCTGTGCAATCTACCATAAAGCATGTGGTACAGTGGAATCTTGGCTTTGGAATTAGAGGACATGGGTTTAAACCCTATCATAGATACTTATTACCCATGTGACGTTGTACAGTATCCTTCCTTCACTGCTTAATGTGTGACACCATGCAGGTCCCTTACCATCTTTGGCTTCAGTTGCTAAAACTATAAAGTCAGGGCATTAGACTAGATGGCTTCCATTTTTTTTTGTATTAAACAATCTATGACCCCATGTTCCTATGACAAAAAAAGTACTAGTACTATCATATCCTGCCCTGATCAAACCATATTTGAACTCCTGTATTGATTGCTGTGAATCATATTTCAGGACGGACATCAAAAAGAACACACAATCCAGCTGAATTCACACAATTCTATTGTGAATTTAAACCACATGAGGACTTAATGAAGATAGTGAGAATTTTTAGCTTAGGAAAGAGAATAGTCAGAGGAGCAAGGCCTTGCAACTGTTGTCAAATGTGGGAAGAGGAATTAGCTTTTGTTTTCCTTGGATCCAGAGGGTAGAAGTAGAAAGAATGCTTGAAAGTTCTGAAGAGGAGAATTAAGAGAATAACAACATCTTCCTAAAAGTGCTTTGTGAAAATGAATTGAGCCAAGTTGGTAGGCAGTGAATTTTTCTTCATTGGATTTCTTCAAGTGAGGGCTTGTTCTTGAAGTGATGCTTGTTCACCTGGTTATTGATAGGAGTGGATATCCATTGAGTTTCCATCCAACTCATAAAAATGTGGTTGTTTATAGTTATGTGTGTCTGTTAGTTTTGAAATCAAGATAAAATCCCATTTAATGCCTTCATTTTACAGACAATATGAAAATCAAGTGACTTACGCAAGGGCACAGAATCTTTAAATGTTCAGAAGTCAGATTTCTAAACTCCAGCTCTTGTGGTTCATTCCACCATGTTACCAACATCAATCCATCTATGTTGAATGGAAATGGATTAATCTACACTGACATTTTCCACAAGAACTTCTGGCAATGCCTTAACTCCCATATTTACCTTCTCCAGTTGGTACATTGCAAATTCTGCCAGATTTCCTTTAGAGTTATGCCAAAAGCTATTGGTACTGATTGTCAGAATTACTGATGTTGTGGTTAATACTGATGTGTAAATAGTAAAATAGTAAAATCAAAAGATGGGGGACCTAACCTGACTCAGTTGTCTGTGTGTTGGCCTAAATAGATCTATTAGCCTGGATATAGCACAGTAAGGCAAAAGATGGCAAGAAACACTGGACATCCTCTTTGAAAAATGAGCAAGATGGAAACATTGTGAAATGAGATAATAAGGAACATCTCCAGAGGTTAGTTTCCTCCTCAAGGGACTGCAGTGACTTGGAGTAAGATATAACAATAATGAAATGAGCTCACATTTTAATTAGCAGAAATCTAACTCTGCCTCCCTGGAGGCCTGATTGCCCAACATTTATTAAAGCTATGCAAAGCTGACTGCATGATACTTCCTTCCCTTCCATGCTGGGATGGCCTAAGAGATTTTTGCAGACTGTAACCATTTTATTTAATGTCGCTTCTGTTAGAATTGTCCACTGCTCTGTGCCTCTTAGACTCTCAACAAATCTAAGGCAACCTTGATGAACTTGAATGAGCTCCTTCTGATAACTGGATTTCTTTGCTGCATTTTTGCTTCTTAAGAAAAATAGACAAATTCTGGGAAAACTACCTGAAAACAAACTTTGACTAATGTGTAAACAGCTTCCAGATTATATGCTAAGGTCAAGCGACATTCAGTCCAATAAGTTGAAGTTTGAGTGAGAGTTAGTCTCAACATAAGAAAGAATCAATCTATTTTTCTATCAAGAACTATTTAGTAAGCACCAACTTTCTACTTGTTGGGTATTGGGGATATAAGTATCAAGAATGAAACAATCTCCACATCTTCAGTCACAATGAAACTACAGTCTACTGGGGAAACAAGAAGTACTCCTAATACATCTGCTTCCTCTCTCTCTCCTTTATCCCTCTGTCCCTCTTTCTCTCTCTCTCTCTCTCTCTCTCTCTCTCTCTCTCTCTCTCTCTCTCTCTCTCTCTCTCTCTCTCCATCTATCTACTCATCCATCCATCCCTCTATCTGTCTGTCTATCTATCTATCCACACACATGCATATATTTAAATATTTGTATATATTTAAATAGATACATACATATGCATTTAATCCAAAAAAAGCAAAAGAAATCCTCAGAATCTCTTATAGTACCTTTGCATAATAGGTAGATCCTCGATAAACATTTGTTAAATGTTTCTTAGAATGCTAGTGGAGATTCCGAAGAGTTGGTACTCACAAAAGGAGAGTTCGGAAAGAAAATTATAGATTGTTGATATCAGAAATGTATATAACATCAGATAGGTACACAATTATGGGAACTGGGTTTGAGGTTAGGATTTTGCCTCAATCAAACCTCAGAACATTTGATGTAAACAAAGGGAAAGCTCAGACCTAGAGGAATTCAACTACTGTAAATGATATTGTCAGAAATTTAGCAATTGCAAGATAAGACTGTCACACAATTGCTGGGAATCAGATGATAAGGTACAGGTCATCTGCCATAAGTACAAGGCAAGGTTTCTAAGACTAGGTAAGACTTGACTACCCTTCAACAAGAGCTACTCAAACAATGAGACTATGAGTCTTTAACTTGTTCCCTTTTATCCTGTTCCCAGGTAGGACATGCATCCTGGGATTGAAAAAGTAGTATAAAAGTGAAATAAAGTGATTGCAGCTAGAGGGATTTGATTGTAGGGGAGTTAGGTTGGAAGATTAGATTAGAGGTAATACTTGTGGTGTGTGGAGGATTTTATTGGATAAGTGTTAAGGCTTCTTTCAAATGTGTGAGCCTTTTTATTCCTTATACCTTTTCCCTTTTCATCACCAATCATGTTCAAAATGGTGACCTTGCCACCTTGCAAAAGCCTTGGTTGACCCAGAA
Organism: Notamacropus eugenii; assembly: GCF_028372415.1. Lineage (NCBI taxonomy): Eukaryota > Metazoa > Chordata > Mammalia > Diprotodontia > Macropodidae > Notamacropus > Notamacropus eugenii. The sequence goes on along the minus strand of NC_092872.1, from coordinate 732,953,229 downwards.
AGATTTAATTGTGTTCAGCATGCTGTCTTGAGATTGAACAGAATACTAAGGCATTTTAGAAAGATTATCAACCAGCACAGTTGAAATCTAAAAGCTTTTTCAGTTTGACCTTTGACTAGAAAATCAATGACTCAGAACAACCCCTTTCTTGATAATTTTAGGTACTTCTTACTTTAGTCTTATGATGCATCTGTGATCTCACTTATCTAAATGGTGTTGATCTCAAATCATCCATGTCCTCTATACCTGTGGGACTCTGGTCCAAGTCCTCTCATTGACCGTCCACAGAAGACCCATGGAAGATGCCAGGAATCTTGGGTTAGACCTCCTAGCATGTCCTGGATAGCAATGGACCCTTTGGGTTGTCCATCAATTTCCAATTCTTTTCATGACCATGCCACCCTTCTAACAAAATATAATGTTTTGAAAAATATTCTGGAATAATAATATAAAAAGGAGGAGAATATAGATGGTGATGATAATAATAATGATAATCGATAGATATAGATTGATAGATATACATGCATGCATACATACTTACATAAATATATGATAGCTGCTATTATTATCCTAATTTTACTGATGAAAAAACAGCCTGACAGAGATTCAGTGAGCTGCCACAGTTCACACACCTAGTGAGACATGATTTGAATTCAGGTCTTTATGAATGTAAGTCCAGTTCTCTGTGCTTTGAACCACTTTAGATACTAATGTGTAGTCATTAAAGTGCTAGACTTGGAGTCATCAAGACCTGGCTTCATATTTTTACTTTGACAGGTAATAGTTATGTAAATACAAGTTGCTTAATGTTTTTCAGTCTTAGTTTCCTGAGAATTAGTAGATTCTTCTAGATAGCACCTAGGATCTTTATTCCTTTCTAACTGTCATGGCATCTTCTTCTAATCATAGAATTTTCTAATAATGTCTTTTGTGCTATATCTTTCAGTTCTTAGTAATATACTTTAACCTCTTCTGACTCACCAGGCACCCTATTACTTCCCTTTCGATGACCATTGACTTTAATTGGTCAGAGATTGGTCTTCTTTGCAGGTATATACACATTATTTTGATAAGGGGTCTACAAGGTCTGTGATATTTTTTAAACCATAAGGAGGTCCTAGCTTCACCAGAATGCCAGAGAGATATACCACACACACACACACACACACACACACACACACACACACACATGCACGCACACGCACGCACACACACGCACACACACCATTTAGAACCTATGCTGTAGGAAGATTAGGTAATAGAGAAATATGTGGATTGGAGTCAGCAGATCTGAGAGTCTTACCTCTGCCATTTACTAGACACATGACTTTGCAAGTTATTTAATCTCTCTGTGGCTCAGCTTCTTCACATGAAAAATGAAGGAATTGAATCTGTTAATTTCTCACAGTCCTTGCAGCTCTAATCCCATATCCGAAGAAATGGAGCTGACCTCAGGCTTCAGAGTCAAAAACTAAAAGTTGGAAGAACTAAGGAAGGGCAGGCCCAGGTATATATATGTAAATAATCATGGTGGGTAGGTTTCCTGCAGGGAGGTTTCCAATGTTGTCTGGCATCTAGAGCCATCCACAGAGCAATATAACCTACTTTGTATATCCAATAAAATTCCAACTCAATAAAGGGAGGGCTTTGGTGAAAGGGGCCTTTTGTGTCAAAATGAATACTCTGTTAAGTTAAAATAATAATAATTTCCAAGATGATTATCATGCTAAAATTCTACTGCTTCCATATGCAGAATTTTACCTATTCATTTTTCATCAAACTAATTTACACTGATGAAAACACAATAAACTAGATTTACAGCAGGCCCATTAAATACTTACATTGCATATTTGCTGTGTTCTTCAATAAAGCCGGAATTATAACAAATTGCTAACAGCTTTCTAGTAAGTGCATGCTTGACCAAACTCATCTTTAAAGATCTGAATAAAAAAGTCGGGTTTCTGTAGGATGCAATGCCACAAATGCACATTTGGTGATATATATATATATATATATATATACACACACACATATAGGAGCTCATTCTTCACTGAACGGATTATATTGAAATGTCATTTTTGTAAATTTGATAGCAGATGAAAGCTCATGGATATGGAAACGTGATCAGATTAAGAGAAGCAGACAACATTGAGATCCTGCAAAAAGGTCTTATTTTTATTCTTTTTTTAATAGCTCGTGGATCTGCCCTATACCTGCCATAACAAAATATTGTAGAATAAGGAGAGGTGGGGGAGGAGAAAAGAAGACTTTAAAAGATAGGTCTTCCACATTATTGAACATCAACAGGAATGAAATTCACATTTCATTGACTAACACATGGACCAGAAATATGTTATCACTGTTATTTGAATTCATGTGTATCCAAAAATCTTGTAGGAGTGTGTGGAGATTTTTAGACAAATGCTATTCATTTCTCAACCCGCCCCCCCCTAAAAAAAGCATAGAGCACATGTGTGTTCAAGCAAGAAAACAGCAAATGCAAAGCAGTAAAATAGAAAAGGCATTGACTGGAATTCCCCCTCTTCCCCACAGCTATTCTTAGTCGTAAAATTTATTGACCAGTACCATAGAGTGTAACCCTATCCAGTCCCATTCATTATCTACTCCTCTACCATATAATCCATACTCTAGATAAGCAGGTGACCCCACTGTCTCCCAGTGATGTCATGCTCCACACAACTCCTAGGCTATTCGGATGCTGTCCTCCCTTCCTACAATGATCTCTCCCATTATGCCTCACAATTCATCCAAATTTTGTGCATGTTTTAAGGTTTATCTCCATGCTCTGCTCCTGGGATGAGGGCTTGAGCAGACCCACATTTGAATAGTACATCTGCCAATTGCCAGCTTTGTAACCTTGGGAAAATCTCTTAACCTCCCTGAAATTTAGTTTTGTCCTCCATAAAATGAGATAATGGAACTAGGTAATATCTAAGGTTGTTTCTAGGTCTAAATCTATGATCCTATGTTCTCCCTCTTTTCTGAATAGTTAGATTATTCCAAGTGATTTTCCTTCATCCATTTGAGTTTTCTTTCTGTAATCCAATTTTCATTCCAATACTTATGTAGACTTTGGATCATTCTACTATTGAAAACCTGCCTTTCTGGAAGAAATACTAAGTCTCTTGTCCCTTGAGGTATAAGGATAATAATAACAATAATAAGTAATAGCCTCTGTTCTCATGTAACATACCTGCTCCATTATGTTAGATTTACACTGATAAATTAGGGCAAGGTCACTTTCAATTAAAGATGCACGTTAGGTAGAAGAACCAAGGATTTCCAAAAATATGTAATACCTGAAACTAGCCTGAAATCTAAGGATTCTGGGGCTGAAGTAGAGAGTAGGTAAATTCCAGGCATATAGAACTAGTCATAAAACAAACCAATTAATTCAGTACACTTTCTCTTTCCTTATCAGTCATTGAAGATCTTTTGAGACAACTAGATGGCACAATGGGTAGAACATAGGACTTGGAATCAAGAACACTTCCCTAGACACATCTGAGCTGTGTGACCCTGAGCAAGTCATTTAACTTCTCAGTTTCAGTTTCCTCATCTGCAAAATGAGGATAATTAATAATATGAGGATAATAATAGCGTTTTGCTCATAATGTGATAATGAAGATGAAGTGACACCTGTACATAAAGGGCTTTGTGAATTTTAAAATGCTATATAAATGCTAGTAGATTTTTATTATTCTTTTAGTTAATAGAAAATACATATTTATTGTTTAGTGAATTAAAAGACAATTGTGCTTTAGAGAGATAGAGGGATATATTTCATAATGATTATTTCAAATACGGACTTTGGGGAACTTTTCTACCTTAGAATAAATATACAAATCCATCTAAATGTCTTCCACAAATTGAGAAAGCAAATCTTACCAGTAATATTAAAATACAGACATGTGAACCTTCTGATAAATAGGATGGATTTAGAGATTTCCTATTCAGGCTATTTTTGCAACAGGCCCTATCAGCCATTAGGTCCCCTTGACAACAAGCCCTACCAGCCAATGGGGCTCCCTTGACAACAAGCCCTATTGACTTCCAAATTCTAAATTGAGGGGGAAGGGCTGTTACACTGCTGCTTGCTCTTTTGCTTGCCAATAAAGATAGAAAGAAAAGATGAAAAGTGTGTCTGTTGCCTACTACTCTGTTTCTCTAAGAAGCAAGGAAAAAAAGTTCCCTAAGAAGATCTCTGCAATTTTATGTACTGATCTCTACTATTGGCCTATTCGGGTCATAAGTATCTTTTTCCTTGAGAGAGTCTCTCTAGCTCTGGAGGGCTGCAGACAACATCAGGCCTTCTGGATTACCAAGACTATGCCACATATGAGGATTAGTGTAACAGTCAATTTTCAGGCAAGTTCATTGTGAAACAAAGGGATCCAAGCTGATTATTAACCATAGAAAAGTGTGAAAACCATCTCCACAAAAAACTAATCAAATGACTTGTTGTTGTCTAATTTTCTAATACCTATTATTCTGGACAGCTGGAGCCAAGTGGGAAGGGCAAGTTATGCTTTCCTCTCCCCCTTCCCATTCAAAGAATAGCAAGAAGAGCTATAATATATTTAGAGGGGGAAGACTTTGAAAGACCCTTATTTTCTCCCTTAGTATCATTTCCATCCCACAGCACAGAACTTAGACAGAACTCTTAACTATTCCCATGAATTGGGAATGAAAATTATAGATTAACATTGCAGTAGAAGCCATTGCAATCTGAGAAGTTGCTCATAGTCACCCTTTTTATGGAGAACACACACATATATATATACACACACATTATACACATATACATATGTATGTATACATATGTACCTAGAAGACACTTTAAAATCTATATAGTCCAAGCCTTTCATTATACAGATGAGGAAACTGAGGAAAAATGACTTGCCCATGGTCAAATAGGTAATAAGTGGCAAAGTCAGGAAATAAACCCATGTCCTCTGACTCAAAAGCTAGTGTACTTTCCATTGCTTCTTATACATTAGGCTGACAGGAGGAAACTTCCAATAGAGACCTTAATGACCTGAATGATGTGAGATGTTGGCTTTCTGTCTTTTTTTGGAAGGGAGGTATCCTGATTTATTCTAAAATGGTCACATTTAAAGTGGTCACATGCCATAGCTTGCTTTATTAGTCATCATCACTCACATTTGCATAATGCTTGAAGGTTTAGAAAGGTCTTTCCGCATGACAACCTTGTCAGGTAGAACCAGTATTATTCATCTCAGTTTTCCAGACAAGGAAATTGTGGCTCAGCAAATTAAAATCAAAATAATAAATCTCAAGCCTAGAGTTCAAGCCGAGATATCTGAGGATGTTTTCTTGCCTTGGCTCACTGTCTCCCAGATAAAAAGTCAAAGTGGTAGAGTGGTTTGAGGGTGAATTGAGGTTAACTGACTTGCCCAAGGTCATATATCTAGGAATTGTCCAAGGACAGATTCAAACTCAGGTCTTTCTGATTCCAGCTTCAGCATTTTGGACGCTGTACTGCATTCATTCCTAGCACTTCTGCCGTGTGTGTAGACCTTCCTGCACTGTGGGATTTGCTGAGGTACTGGCTTTCCTTTAAACAGTCCAGGGTCAATGAAATGATGGTGTTGGTTGGCCTAGAATCTTCTCTTACAAATGCCTCATGTCCTTTGTATTTTCAGCTGCTCGTTTTGCCACAGTTTTATCATTAACAGAGCTTTGATCAGTCTTATAAAGCATTATCATTATTATTCAATTCAACTGGACTAGCATTTTTTAAGTACCTATTGTGATCCATTGGTGATGGAGACACAGAGACCAAAATAAAATAGCTGCTGCCCTCAAGGGACTTTCTTTTCTATTGGAAGGAAATGAGTACAAAGCTGTCTGAACAAAATATGTGAAATACAGTCAATTAATTTTGAAAAGCAAAAGCAAAGGAAATAGGGAGAGGATAAGAAAAGACTTCATATAAGAAGTAGCCATAGAGCTAAGTCTTGAAAAAATCCTAGGGATCCTAAGAGGAGAGGAGAAGGAAGAGTGTTGCCAGTGCAAAGGCAATGGGGAAAGGAGATGGAATGCCATCAACAGGCATAGGTGTATGTTAGGAGAAATATTGTATAACCAGCCTGGAAAGGCAAGCTGGAAGCAGAATGTAATGGTCTCATCATGTCAAATTGAAGTGCTTACATTCACCAAAGTTATTTGAATGAAGGAGTTACATATCCACAACTGAAGGGAACCAGAATGTGGACGTGGATTACAAGAAGGAGAGACTGAAGTTAGGTAGATCTATTTCAATAATCTAAGTGAGAGGAAATGGAGGCTTAAACTAGGATGGGGGTAATTTCATGGAAAGAGGGAGATGGGTACAAGAAATGTATTAGATATAGGATAAATCAGGCTTGGCACTTGGGAAATGAGAGGAAATCTTCAGGAGATGTCTAATGTCCTCAGAAATCAGCCTAAGAGTTCTCTGAAACTTTGTTCCAGTCTCTAGCTACTTTCATTATTTCTGCACTGAATTGCTTACATGAAACCCCCAATCTAGTGAACTTGTCCATTCCCTATTCACTGATTGTAGATAGAGGGATATGCACATTCCAGCTCTTGCACATTTTTTCTTGACTCCCACCCACCCCCTTCTTGGAATGCTCTCCTGTTCACCTATAGAAATGCTTATCATCAGTACTGACATAGGCCAAGTCCTATCACATTCATTAAATCTTGCTTAACCACTCAACCCCAAGAGATGAGCTAAATATTTGATATTTAGTGTCATCTAAGCTGAACTGCTACATTAGCGCATTATTTGAGGCATAGTTTCCAGGAATGGGGAGGTGTTAGGTCACTATACTTTTGCCTTCATTAGACCTTAATTGGAATATTATGTTCAGTTCCAGGAACAAAGGTTTCAAAGGGAAATTGACAGGGTGAAGGGCATCCAGAGGAACATAATCAGGGTGGGTCAAGGACCTTGAATCTGTGGCATGTTATAGTTGGTTTAAGGATCTGGGAATGTTTAAGCTGGAGAAGGGACGATTCAGAGGAGATATGATAGCTATTTTGAAATACTTCATCTGTCATGGAAGAATTAGACTTCTTCTTGATAGCAGAGATCAGAACTAGGAGTTACAAGTAGAACTGGCAATGAGACAGATTTAGGCTTAATATCTGAGAAAGCTTCCTGACAATTAGAACTGTCCAAAAATGGAGTAGGCTACTTAGAAGTAAAACTTCTGTGGAAACTTCCAAACAAAAGCAAATGAGTACTTATGGAATTTGTTGTAGTGGAGATTCCCTTCATGTAGAGGTTGGCTTTGTGTCAGTGTTTACAGAGATCCATTTCATCTCTCATGTCACATGTGTCTGATTCTGCAAGGTCTCATCCTTTTTTCTCACTGTCATATCAATTGACTTCATTAATCTGGCATCTTGTGGATACTAGCGAGCATTGTAAATGTTTGTGTTCATCATCAGTCCTGATAACTTCTATTTATATAAAAAAGGACTTTGCTTGTTGGCAGGTCATTGGTATGAATATTATTATACCCATGTGAAGGCTGAAAGAGAGAAGATATCTTGTCATAGTGATAGAGTAGCTGATATTCAACCCTGGTTTTTCTGATTCCTAGCCCAGTACTATTAATATCATATTACATGGTTCTATCAATCTAGTTAGATATCTTTTCTTACAATTAGATTTTAAGCTCTTTAAAGGCAGGAGATCACCTCTTTATATTTTCAGTGCTTCACACTTAGTAGGCTCTCAAGGAATATATCTGTGATTATGTGACGGTGACATATTATCCTTGAATCCAGAGTTAGAAGTGATCATAAAGGGTCCCATACTGAACTTAGCATCCTCTGGAAATTTTCTCTGCTACATCCCAATCAGTTGTCATTTAACTTTTGCTTAAAGGTCTTAATTGATAAGGAATAAGCTGTCTCACAAGGCAGCCCATTCTATTTTGAGGGAGTGCTATTTATGGTGGTATATATTTCCTTGAAATTCACTGGAACTTTCACTCCCTGGTATGAGTATGCTGCTTTCTAAAACTAAGCTGAATAAATTAATTTATTTTTCCTTGTGACAGCCCTTACATATTAGATGACAACTTTATGAAATTACCCTTGTCTCCTCAAGGTCACCTGTTCTCACTTCCTGTTTCTCTTCCTAAATATCCTAGTTTCTAAACCACTCACCATACAGATCACCATCCTTTCAATGAACTTCAGTTTGTCAATGACCTTCTTAAAATATGGTGCTTAGAATGTAACATTATGTTTCATATTAGAGGGTGAAATCAAGAAAGGAACAGCTCACAAATACGGGAAACTCTTTTATAATTTCAACTCTCTATGCATCTTAGTCTATTTATATATAACACATGAGTAATGTCTGACCCCAGACAAATATGTAGACATCTAAGTTTGTCCAGCATGGTGCAATCTAATGAGGACTATCCCAGGAGTCAGAGAAGTTGGTGCTAAAATCCATCTCTGATACTTATTGTTGATGTGACCTTAGGCAAATCACTTGACTTCCTCATGTATCGGGGTTTCCTCATCTGTAAAAAAAAGAAAAAAAAAAGGCTTAGAATCAATAGCCTCCAAAGTTTCATTTAGCTCTAAACCTATGATCCTACAATCTTATTATTTAATAGTGCTTCATTCTTTCTCTTTGTTCTCTGCCTTTTGCCTTTTCTCCTTGGAGTTCCTAAGCCACTCATCTTTTGCTCAAAATGTGCTACTTAGGTAACCCATCCGGTTTTGCCCTCCCCAAGCAGTAATGTATTTCTAAGCTTATTCCTACCCTTCCCACCATTCAACCATATTTGCCCTTTTTAAAATCCCTTAGTACCCTATTTTTCTACTTTCTACATTATCTGATAAACCTATTTATTTCTATGGCAAATATATTCTTGGCTCATTATTCCAATCCACACAAAGACTGGCAGGTCAATTCCCTAGAGGAAGCCTTGCTACATCTCCTCTAATGGCTCTGGGGATAACCTGGGGGTATCTTTCTAATGCAGTTTCTCAGAAACCTCCATCTTCTTGTTCTTCTTGAATATCAACCACCATTTATTAAAGCTCCAATATCAACTTGACCAGTTGATTTCTGCTCAATATCAATTAATGAATTAACATAACTTAGCTTTTATGAAGGAATATTTATTGGAAGATATACTAAGGAGAGAACAACACACACATTTCTCCCTCCACATACCCATAACAATATTATAGTATATTCTTTGCTCTAAAGACTCCCTCATTCCCTCTAAGTGAGGACTCAAATGTAAGGTGCTTTCAACAAAGTGGAACAAACTCCCACACCAAGTTCACTGCTGAATGTGACATAATCAATGGATTAATCATTCATCCATCTGTCCTTGCTCGCAGCATACAGTATTTCCATTGTCTGTTTGACTCACTGTTGGGTTGAATCAATTGCGGTCACCTCTAATGGCTAGCTCCTCTCATATCTTGGCTACTGTTATCTCCCATGAATTCTAGTTTTAGGGCTCTAATTGACTTTCAATCTTTCAGTTTCGTCTCTTATTCATCACTCTGTTACTCATGCCCTCTGTCTGATACTCATTCATCTAAGATTGGGGGGGGAGGGAGGGAATGCATATATAGAAACAGGAGGACAGAAATGTCATGTGGTGGTAATTACATGGTGGCTGGATGATAAAGAGATCAAGCCTTCTTTTCCACTCAGAGGCCCACAGCAATTCTTGCCTCATTTACCACTATGGAAAAAACTTTTATCTCTTCAAGCCCTTTGGACATAAACATATTTCTAGATCATCAGCTAATTAGAGAGCTTTTTGTCATGACATGATAAGCAAACAGGAAACAGATAAAAGAGATATGTGCATTCTATGAAGTGGGAAAGGGAAAGCCTGTTCAGTTGGGCACTTGCAAAAGCATATTCACCAAACTGATAGCCAAGCAAAGCATCTCATACATGGTCTAAAGAAGAGGCCTTCATTGAACAATCCTCCTATTAAATTACTAAATTATTTTTAGAAAATCATGTACTATCCTTCCTCTGGCATCATCATATTTAATATTTTCACGGAGATAAATTGGCACTGTATTTCCCTAACTTAAAGGAATGAATATCTCATATCTAATTTTAAGGAAAAGGACAAATTTCAAGACAGATATGCTTGGTTTATGAGTTACTTTTTTTTGCTGCCACTCACATATCACTATGAAGGTGGGTAGCTAGCTAATCCAGCTATGTTCAACGTGGTTTAGGATGATGCTTATAGATCATAGCTCTAACAAGTTGAAGTATCCAAAAGTGGCATGGGCCTTCTCAGGATGTAATGGGCTCCTCCTCACTGGAGACCTACAAGTGGAGCCTGGCGGATGAATTGTCAGTTGTGCATTAGAACAGATTTTTTTTTTTTCACTTATGAGTTGGACTAATTGGCTTCCAATATCCCTTCCTATTCGGATATGACAATTTTAATTGAATAAATAGCTAGCGTGTGTATAGTGTTTTAACGTTAAGAAATGATTTTACATCTATTGCTTCATTTGATCCTAACCACTCCCTGAGATATAGGTACTATAGTTATCCTCATTTTATAAATGAGGAGACTGAAATTGAAAGAGTGTAAGTAACTTGCATAAGGTCACATGCCTAGAAATCATTTGAAGCAGAATTTGAACCCAAGATTTCCTGGATCCCAAGTCTGGGCACTGTGTTATCTAGCTGCTTATAAGTCATTTCTTTTTAATTCCCTGAATAAAATCAGTATTGCTAGATTCAGAAGTAAATCTATGGATTGGGAGAAAATCATTTAATTCATTATCTCTGATAGAAGTTTATGAATCTATGTCACATTTATTCCCCCTCATCATTAGTGATCTCTCCATTCTCATTGTTGCTAATGCTTTTCCTTCTTCTCATAATTCCTTTCTATCGTCAGCATTTTTTCCAGATCCATCTTAATGTCACTTCCTCCATGAAGCCTTGCCTGATCATCTCTTCTCTCGACTCCAAATTGGCTATAATCTCTCTGTCCCCTTCCCCCCTTTCATTTGTGTCTCTCTCTGTCAGCTTTTCTCACTTTTTATAGATTCATGAAGCTTTCTTCTTGTATTTTTTTACCAACTGTGTGGTCTTTGAAGGCAGAGAATTTCTTACAACTATTTGTGTCTCTTTTTAAGTGTAGTAAAAATCATCCTTGGTTGATTGTTCAAGATTCATTTCAAATCTCACCTTTTACAGAAAGCCCCTCCTACAGCACACCCCACTGCTGTCTTCCCTCTGAGATTATCACCCATATGCTCTGTACAGGAATAAAATGTCAGTTGTTGTTTAGTTGCTTCAGTTATGTCCAACTCTTTATGATCCCATGTGGGGTGTTCTTAACAACTTTCTTTGTCATTTCCTTCTCCAGTACATTTTATAGATTAAAGAATCAAGGCAAATGGGATTAAGTGAAATTCCCAGGATCACACAGTTAGGAAGTGTCTGAGGTCAGATTTGAACTCAGGAAAGGAGCTTTCCTGATTCCAATTCCAGTGCTCAATCCACTCTGCCACCTACTGCCCTGAATGGTATGTGCCTGCTTATTTACATATAAACTCTGACATTAGAATGTGAAATCTCTAAGGTCAGAGACAGCATTTTTTTTCCTTTCTTTGTTTTGTATCCCCAGTGATTAGTACAATGGTTAGCACATACTAAATATTTAATAAATGTCTTTTTGGGGGGCAGGTGGTTTCATACATTGTTGCATTGAACTACTGAACACTGGATATATAGCCAAAAGACATGAACTCTTAATTCTCGTTCTTTGCTTACTGCCTATGTAATCCAAGGATTTCTGGGAGTCACTTTCCTAATGTTGGAGAGGAGATGATTGGACCACAGGGTCTGAAGATCTTTATAACTCCAGTCTAGATTTACCTCTATATCAGCCAGTTGTTATCTGTGTAGGTAGAGATGGAAAGAGATTTTCTCAGAGTTAGAGGGATAATTAAGATGAGGGGAGATAGCTGAGTTCACTCAGCTCCTTCAAACCTATACCCTTGAAAAAGAGATAGTCCCCATGCAACAGTCTATGCTGTCTGGGGCTTTGCTAACTTACTCTCTTCTGTGGGATTACAAAAAAAAAAAATTTAATTACATGCTTAATGATCAAGATCGGAAACTTGTAAATTGTATGCAACTAAGTCTTAGCAGACGTTTCACTACAGCTTAATCCCATCTGCACATCCAGACTTTGCCTATGACAAATTAAACCATATTTATCAAGCTCTACTTTGACAAACACTTAAAGCTAAAATAAGGTGTCATGTTCAATTCTTGCTTCATCCCTCAAGTTACAAAGGGAAATGGCGCCATCTTCTCTAGAGCACTTGCCTTTTTGCCTTAGAAACCATTAGGGATTATTTTTGAAATGCTTGTTTTAAGATAGGAAAACTTTGCAATGGAATGTTTTCTTTTCTTGGGCAAATGAATAAGCACTGAGGCTGGAGCAGATGGAATCTGACACAAGTTGGGTTCTGAACCTAACATCTCTTCTGACAGTATTGGCCATTTTAGTGAGGTTATTTATCATGCTTCTGGCTTCTTCAATGTGAGTAGTTCTTTCTCATCTGTCATCTAACTTCATCTGATGAAATTTACCAGTGGGGTGATCCATTCTTTCCCCCTTCCAGCCCTGAATCACTCTGAGAAATACTCTGAAAACATGGTACATTGAAGGAATCACAAATTCATTTGAGTGAAGAAACCTGAGTTCAAATTTAGCTTCCTATATAGCCCAGAAGCAGTACAATAGAAATAGGTTCTATTTGTGGGTATTCCAGAGAGAGAGGGGTGGGGGAGGGAGAGAGAGAGAGAGAGGGAGAGAGAGAGAGGGAGAGAGAGAGAGAGAAAGACAGAGAGAGAGAGAGAGACAGAGAGAGAGAGAGAGAGAGACACAGAGAGAGAGAGAGAAAGAGAGAGAGAGGGAGAGAGAGAGGAGAGAGAGAGAGAGAGAGAGAGAGAGAGAGAGAGAGAGAGAGAGAGAGAGAGATGAATTGTTCTAGGCATTCTAGAAAGCAATTTAGTGCTAGCTTAAAAATGCACTAAAATGTACAAATTTCTTGACCTGTATCTTATCAAAGAAAGAAGGAAAAGATTCATATAAAAATAGTAGTTCTTATTGTTGTAGCAAAGGAATAGAAATAAAAAGAATGATCATCAACCAGAGAATGACTGAACAAAATATAGTATATGAATATAAATAGGACATTATTGTGCTGTAAAAAATAATAAAGGGGGCACTTTCAAAGCACCCTGGAAAAATATTTTATGAACTGATTTAGAATAAAGTTAACACAAGCAGGAGAACAATTTATGTAGCAAGAAAAAAATGATTCAAGAATTCTGATCAATATAATAATCAACCCCAACTCCAGGAAACTCTTTATGAAGTCATCTGCCTTCTAATAGAGAAGTGATGAACTCAAGGTTCAGCATGAGACATTTTTGGATATGGCAAATATGTAGGTCTGTTTTGCTTGACTATGTATATTAGATTCAAGGAGAGTGTTTTTTTTTCCTTTTATTTGGTGGGGCAGGGAGCTAGTGATAATGTTGACCCCCAAAAAATAAAAAAAGAAAGAACAAAATGATCATTGCAGCTTTTTAAAAAGATTCACAGAGAAAACCAAAAGGAAGTTAATGGGGAAATCCAAGTAGGCTTTCAAAATATTTGTTGAATTTTTATATGCTTTTAAAAGTATCAAACGATACACATTTCACACTATACAAATACAATTAGAAAGGAAAATTATTCTGTAACTCAATGAGCCTGTCTAGTGGAAGAAGGGATGCTCCCAATTTCCCCAGACCTTGAATTTGCTATGCCACTATACTTTGTTGAGGTAGTTGGTTGGTGTCATGCATAGAGCACAAGCACTAACTGTGTGACTCCAAGTAAGTCACCTAATCTCCCCTAGACTTCAGTTTCCTCATCTGTAAAATGAAGAGATTGGCCTCAGTGTCTATAAGATTACTTCTTGCTCTAAATTTGTGATCCTTTGAAATGGACTGGAGTTGCTGGAACTCCCTTGATGCTACTACCTTTTTAGAGTATATTTGTGAGGCAGAATTTCACCAAAAAAAGCGCATTATTTGCTTCTTAGATGAAATCATTTAATAGGGATCATTGAGACATAGACTACAGGGGAATTCTTAACTCAGTGACAAGCAAACCAATCAATCAAAAATGGCTTAGAATAATTAAAATAGAATGCTTAGCAATAATCTTATGCACACAGAGAGCATGATTATTAGGAGATCAATATTTTGGCCCGATTCAACCTACCTTTTTCTATATCAAAGCCACAAGAGTTTTTCTAGCAGGGAATAGGGAAAGGGAGAGGTGGGAGAGAGGAAGGAAAAAGAGGGAAATGAGTGAGTGAGAGAGGGGGGGAGAGAGAGACAGACAGACAGACAGAGACAGAGAGAGAAACAGAGAGAGAGAAAGAGAGAGAGACACAGAGAGAGACAGACAGACAAAATACAGAGTATTCAAAGTAAATACAGAGAAAGATAGAGGAAGAGAAAAAGAAGGAGGAGGAAGAAGAAGAAGAAAAAGAATATTAGTGAAACCAAGCTTCCCATTCTGTGTTCCACTCTTGGGAAAGGAGCCCATTGTTAACTCTGCTTCTCTCCTTTTTCCCAAGGGTATGGAGTGTGGGAGAAAGGCTTCCCTGTTGTGAAAGAGGTGAAGGGAGAGGAAATAGGAGCAGCATCAAAAGGTGACCACTCCTATTACCAGTCAGAAAAGAAGAGGGAGAAGGCTAGCCTGACCTGAGCTGTCCACATTTTTTCATTCTCCAGAAGGGACAGTAAAAGAGCAATAGCAGCATGAAGTGACTGCTCTTATCATTGTCTAGGTAGAAGAGATGATGTAGTCAGGAACCCAAAACAAATGACTTTAGGTCAAACCAGATCATACAATTCCAATCTTCCCCTTATGGACATGATCCAAGGCTGTGGATTAGATCTGCTTCCTTGCCTAGAATATGAGATATTGCCTTTCTATATTGAAAACTCCCAGCAGAAGTAGCAAGATTTGAGCAAAGGAAGTATGAAGCAAATTAAGTGAATAGAAGAACTTCTCCTATCAGACTCCTCTTCAATAGATACTATCATTGAATCAAAGGCATTCTACCCTATTGGAAAATGAAAACTCTCTTTTTCAATCCCATAATCTATGGGAAATATTTACAGGGTTATGAGCTAGGAATGGGAGTTGTGGTTTCTTCAAAAGTAATTCAATATCATCAATTCTAATTTAATTTAATTCACCAACATATACTAAGCACCTTCTAGTGTCAGATATTGTACAAGTGATACAATAATTAAGTGAAAGAAAGAAAGAGTCTCCAACACCAAAGACCATACTATTGGACAAAGGAGGAACACTGTATTTACAGATAAGCAAAAAAAGAATTTATTCAAAATAAATACAAAGTAATTTCAGTAGGTGAGCATTCCTAAAAACTGAATGGGGATGGGATTAAAGGGAGCCATTTGCACAAGAGAGAAGATGAGATGATCTTTGAATATAGGTAGACAATACACAAAGTGGAAGTAAGCAGTGAGAATTCCAAGTGTGCAGGAAAACTGAGCAAAGTCACAGAGGAAGGAGATAACAGGAGGCAGACATAAGAGTTATGGAGAAAAATATTGCAATCAGCAGAGGAATCACATTAAGGTTACTTAGAAGCCATGATTATAAAAAGAGTGGAGATCTTAGACTATGACAGTACTGAAAGTAAAAGAGATGACCTTAAAACCAAAAAATAACTACCCAGGAAAATTGAATAAGATGCCAAAGGTGGGAAAATAAATCTTTGAAGAAATAGATGACTTCCAGGCATTGCTGTTACAAAGTCCAGAGCTAAGTAGAAGCTTTGAATTTCAAACACAGGATTTAAGAAGGTCATGGAAATTAAACAGGGAAGAACAATGAAAATTGATTAAACAAGGGTAAACTGCTTAAGTTTTAATATCATGAGAAGATACATATGTCCCCTCTGAGCCCTATCATAAGATGGTATCCAAGAGGAAGTCTAACTAGACAAGACCTGGGAATGGTTCTGTTAAGTCTTGATGATTATAAGAGAAGAATGGAGAGAGGAAGAGAAATGAGAGGGGGAAGTAATAGAAGCTTTGGGGAAATTGTTTCACATAATTAGAGTGCAGAAGAAGAGAAATACAATGAAGAGAGGGTGGGAGCAACAACTAAAACCTCAACTTCTAGTTAAAACAAGGAAGAAAACACAAACAATTAGTTATAGAAATGCATTTCATTCAACAAGGAAAGGAGAGGGAAAGGGAATAAAGGAAAAGAGGGAATTAGGAAGAGGGTTCATTTAGGAGGGGACTAGTCCTAAGCAAGAAAAACTCAAAGTTTGTACAAAAACACATATAGCTGTTTTGATGTGGAGGAAGAATAAGGAGGAGGAGGAGGAGGAGGACATGTTCATAAACTGAGAAATGGATGAGCAAGTTACAGTATGTAAATTTAATGGAATATAACTGTTTTGAATGAAATGATGAAGTAGATAGTATCAGAGAAACCTGGGAAGACTTGTATGAATCGGTTTCAAGTAAAGTGAACAGAACCAAGAGAACATTTTATACAGTGACACTATATAGTAAAGACGAGCCATGCTGAACAAATTAGGAATTCTTTGAAGTGTAATGACCAAGCATCATTCTAGAGGACCAAAAATTAAACATACAAAGAAAAAGAAATCAGAATTCAAAATGAAACTTTCTTTACAGGTGTGGGCCCATAGTGGAAATATGTTTTAAGTGGCCATAGATGTTTGTAACAGGGTTAATTTTCTTTAGTTCTGTAGTGGAAATGGCATTGTGAGATGGTGAGATGGCTGATTTTTGTTTATTGCAAAAATATAAATTAAAAAAGGAAAATGAGAGGATTGATCAATGTAATTTCTAATACTCTTTCCAACTTTGAATCCTTTGATCATCATGTGACTATGAACAAGGCATGTAGTCTCTGAGTCTCTTCTTCTTCATCAAATAAAATGAGTGTTAGCAGCTATAAATGAAAAATCTAACCAAGGTTCTAAAATTCGAGTTTATGAAACCAATAAGTCTTCAATGTGGCATTTTGGGGAAAAATAATCTTAGGGACTTACAGTGTCACATGTTTAATGTGAGGCAAAAGTTTTCATGGCATTCAGAAAAAAAAAAAACAGTTGTGATCTTAGGGATAAAACTGTGGTCCCTTTGGACCTCTAGTGTGGATGCTGTGGTATTGGACTTAGACAAGATTCCTACCGTGTAAAGATTGTTTTCATCTGTGAAATGAACTCATTTCTACTGTATTAACTATCTCTCCCAGCATTGTGTCTTTGGAAATGTGACAAACATGCTGTTCAGCATAGAGCTAAGCACTGATCCCTGAGGCACTCTACTACAGATTACCTTCCAACTGGTTATAGGTCCAATAATAGACTATTCTTGTGGTCCCACACTCAATCCAGTTCAGAATCATGCAGCCTACCCCTTTGCATCTTTTCCAAGAGATTAAATAATCTAACTGCAGTAAATGGTAAGAATGATCTTATGCCACTTAAGTTAGAGGAAATTTAAAGGCAAGGATTTTTCACACTATAGGAGACAAAAGGTACTCTTAGAAAACAAAAGACACTCATAGAAAATTGAAAAAAAGTAAATTTTATGGACATATTTGAGGAATTCAGATTCGTTCTGTCCTCCTGCTATTGGCTCAGCAGAAGACATCATTTCACTTTATCATAGTACTCGTCATTGAAGATTGATCATGACTGCTAAGAGGCAGTGTTGTATACTGCATTAGAATGCTAGATATATAGTTAAGAAAACATGGCTTCCAATCCATCCTTTGACATCTATTAACTGTGTAACTTTGGGGAGGTGAACCAACAAAAACTCCACTTTTGTGTGACTAACTTGATGCTTCGTTCATCTTCCTAAATTGGAAAAAAAAAAATTGCTAACGAGGTTTTCATTACCCTCTGGTCCAAAAGAGTTCAGCCTGCATTATGGAAGATTTTCACTGTAAGCCTATGACATGGCCCATACCTGCTGTTATGGGAGGAGTAGCAGTACTCAGACAGAGGTGAAATCTTGGGGAATTCTATACAAATGATTTTGATCTGCATGAAGATCCACTGGTATGATGCTTGGTTCCAACCAACCTACCAGACCCAACTTTATAACTTTTCATAGTATAAGCTTGATTACCATCTGAAAACACTAGGTAACTGGTTGAAAGCTTGTAGGTGGCAGAGTCAGGGATATCAGGAATGCTGAAATCATAATGTAGTACATTGGATAGTTCCTTACACAAAGCCAACTGCCAAACTGTTTGTTGAATTGAATGCTGCAAGGAATTTCTGCTTGGTTTTGTACTGTGTGGGCTCTGAGGTTCCTTTCAAATTGGAGATCCTATGATCTGCTGATTCCTATTCTTACACTACTTTGTTTTCTTCCTCTTTTCTTCTTTCTCTTCCATATGTGCCTGAGACTTTCCCAGAACACCTTTGGGCTTGAATGTGGCCTAGATACTAACTCTAACTTTGGCTTGGACAAGATAACAGCTCTTAGAGTCACATTGTCTGCTGGGCTATTGATCAACTGCAAGGAGTCTCATATGCTTCTTAACACAGCCACAGACCTTGTAAGTGGTCACCCAAGCCTGCAACTGTAGCTGTGCTCATAAAGGAGCCACCTCTCCCATCTGAAAGCATCTGTGCAATTATTTGTATAAATACCAATATGGAGGACTCCTTTGCACTGACTATCCATCCATCCATCTATCTATCTATCTATCTATCTATCTATCTATCTATCTATCTATCTATCTATCTATCTATCTATCTGTCTGTCTGTCTGTCTGTCTGTCTGTCTGTCTGTCTGTCTGTCTGTCTATCTATCTATCTATCTATCTATCTATCTATCTGTCTATCTACCTAAAATTTTATTTTCCCATTATATGTAAAAACAATTTTAATGTTTTTTTTAATTTTGAGTTCCACATTCTCTCTCCTTTCTTCCCCTCCTCCTTCTCTTTGAGAAGTTAAGCAATTCAATATAGGTAATATTTGTTTAGTTGTGCAAAATATTTCTATAATAGTCATGTTGCGAAAGAAAGCATAGGACAAAATTAGTAGGGAACCTCAAGAAGAAATAAAGTGAAAATAAATGTGGTTCAATCTGCATTCAGACACCATGAGTTCTTTCCCTGAGGAAGGATAGCATTTTTTTATCTTAAGTCCTTCAAAGTTATCTTGACTAATTATATTTCAGAGAACAGCAAAGTCATTTACACCTGCTCATATTACTACATTTTTGTTGCTTTTTAGCCAATACATTTTACTGTGCTTCAAGCAATGCAACTCTTTCCAGGTTTTTCTGAGAGCATCATGCTCATCATTTCTTATAGTGTATCATATTCCATCATAATCACATACCACAATTTGTTCACCCATTCCTCAATTGATGAGTACCTCCTCAATCTTCAATTCTTTGCTGCCAGAAAAGAGCTGCTATAAATATTTTTGTGCTTATAGGTTCTTTTTCCTTTTTTAAGATTTAGATTTATTCATTTTTACTGTTTATCATTAATTTCCACAAGAATGAGTTCCAAATTTTTGCCTCATCTCTCCCCTCCCCCAACTGCAAGATGGCATGCATTCTGATTACCCCTTCCCCCAGTCTGCCCTCCCTTTCATCATCCTCTCCTTTTACTGCCTTTCCCTTTACTTTTTTTGCAGGACAAGATGGATTTGTATATCTCATTGCCTGTATATGTTATTTCCCAGTCGCATTGACAAAAACATTTTTTTTAGCATTTGTTTTTAAAACTTTGAGTTCCAAATTCTCCACCTTCTTCCTTCCCCACTCAGCTCATTTAGTATTCAAGCAATTCAATATAGGTTACACAAATGTAATTATACAAAACACCTTCATAATAGTCACATTGTGAAAGATTAACTATATTTCCCTGCATCTTTTACCACCCTCCCAATTATTTTATTTTCTCCTTTGACCCTGTCCCTTTTCTAAAGTGTTTGCTTCTATCTCCTTCCCTAATCTGTCCTCCCTTCTATCATCCTCCCTCTTATGCCCTCCTCCTACTTTCCTGCAGTGTAAGATACCCAAATGAGTGTGTATATTTTTCCCTCCTTAAGACAAATCCTAAGACAATAAGGTTCACTCATTCCTTCTCACCTCTTGCCTCTTCCCTTCCATTGTAAAACTTTTTCTTGCTTTTATGTGAAATGATTTACCCCTATTCTATCTCTCCCTTTCTACTTCTCCCAATATATTCCTCTCTCACCCCTTGATTTTATTTTTTAGATATTATCCATGCATTTTCAACTCACCCTGTGCCATCAATGTATCATCTATTAATCTCTCTGTCTCTCTGTCTCTCTGTCTCTGTCTCTCTGTCTCTGTCTCTCTCTCTCTCTCTCTATCAATTTCCTCCACCTATCCTAATTTTGAAAAAGGTCCCAGGAGTTACAAATATCATATTTCCATGTAGGAATGTAAATAGTTTGACTTTAATAAGTCTCTTATGATTTCTCTTTCCTGTATCCCTTTTCAAGCTTACCTTGATGCTTATATTTGAAAGTTAAATTTTCTATTCCACTTTGGACTTTTCATCACAAATATTTCATTGAATGTCCATTTTCATACTCAATTATGCAGTGTAGGTGATTTTTGGTTTTAATCCTAGCTCCTCTGACCTCTGGAATATCATATTCCAAACCCTTAGATCCCTTTATGTAGAAACTGCTAGATCTTGTATTATCCTGATTGTATTTCCATAGTATTTGAGTTGTTTCTTTCTAGCTGCTTAAAATATTTTCTCGACTAGAGAACTCTGGAATTTGGCTACAATATTCCTAGGAGTTTTCCTTTTAGGATGCCTTTCCAGAGGTAATTGGTGGATTCTTTCCATTTCTATTTTATCCTCTGATTATAGAATATCAAGGCAGTTTTCCTCGATAATTTCTTGAAAGATCATCTTTTTTTTGATCATGGATTTCAGTTAGGCCAATAATTTTAAAATTATCTCTCCTGGATCAATTTTCCAGGTCATTGGTTTTTTCCAATGAGATATTTCACGTTGTCCTGTATTTTCTTCCATTCTTTTGGTTCTGTTTTTTAATTTCTTGATTTCTCATGAAGTCATTAGCTTTTATTTGCTCCATTCTAATTTTTAAAGAATTAATCCTTCATTGAGCTTTTGGAGTTCCTTTTCAATTTGGCCAATTATATTTTCTCCAGCATTCTTCTCCTTATTATGAGCTTTTGGACTTATTTTGCCATTTGGGTTAATTTTAAGGGATTATTTTCTTCAGTATATTTTTGGTTTCCTTTAGCAAGTGGTTGACTTGATTTTCATGGTTTTCTTGCATCATTCTCATTTCTCTTCCCAAATTTTGCTCTACTTCTCTTACTTGATTTTCAAAGTCCTTTTTGACCTCTTCCATTGCCTGGGACCAATTCATATTACTCTTGGAGAGTTTTGATGTAGGAGCTTTGACTCTACTGTCCTACTCTGGTTGTATACCCTCTGCTTCTATTGGGGATAGAGGTGTGGGGTGGGTGTACTCTTCCAGACTGCAGTGATTTTGCATCAGCTGTTCATTCTCCCACCATCTGTGGGCCCAGAGCTCTGGAAGCAGTGTCTGCCACCACCTGCATTGCTGCTGCTGCTGGTGTTACTGTTGCCACCACCACCAGTCACTGTTGCCCCTCTCCCCCTATGCTGGGGCTAGAGCCAGACCCAGTCAGACTTTGTGGTCCTCTTTTACCCAGGTCCCACAGAGTTTACCCACTGACCTTTTTGAAGTTTGGGGGTGAGAAGTCCAGAAATGGCCACAGCTACCAATGATTCAGTCCCCTGAGGCTTGTCCTGGCTGGTCTGCGCTGCTATGGTCCATGCTGGGCTGAACTTCCCTCCCTGCTCAGTGAAAAAGATCCTGCCTGTTAACTTTCCAGGTTGTCTTTGACTGGTAATTTGTTTTGCTCTGTCATTTTGTGGGTACTGTAGTGCTAGAAATTGCTTAGAGTAATTTTTTTCAGTATTCGGAGGGCTTTGGGGGAGAGCTCAGGGAAGTCCCTGCTTTTACTCCACCATCTTGGCACTGCCCCCAGTAGTGTCACTTTTCCTTTTTTTTAAAATCTTTTTTGGGATAAAGATCTAGTAGTGCTCTTCCTAAGTCAAAAGGTATGCATGGTTTTATGGCCCTTTAGGAACAGTTCCAAATTGTTTTCCAGAATGGTTGAATCAGTTTACAACTCCTCCAATAGGGCATTAATGTTTAATTTTTCCCACATCCCATCCAACACTTGTTACTTTCTTTGTCTATCCTATTAGCAAATCTACTAGGTTTTTAGGTAGTACCTCAGAATTGTTTTAATTTTCATTTCTCCAATCAAAAGTGAGTTAGAACATTTTTTCATATGGCTGTAAATAGCTTTGATTACTTCATCTGAAAACTGTTAATACCTCTTGATCATTTATCAATTAGGGAATGGCTCTTATTTTTATAAATTTGACAATTCTCTATATGTTTGAGAAAAGGGGTCTTTATCAGCAAAAGTTGCTTCATTTTTTTCACAGTCACTATTGCTAACTTTATTTCCATCCACCCTATTAGTCTTTTGTTTATTCTATCATCTCTCTCTTCTTTCACCCTGTCCCTGCTCAAAAGTATTTTGTTTCTGACTTCCCCCTCCCAATCTATTCTCTTTTCTATGACCCTTCTCTTATGCCCTCCCCCCACACATACACTTTGCTGTAGGGTAACATAGATTTGATACCCAACTGAGTGTGTTTTGTTCCCTCTTCGAGTCAATTCTGATGAGAATAAGGTTCACTTACTCCCTCTCATATCTCCCCTCTTCCTCTGCACTGGAAAAGCTTTTTCTTGACTCTTTTATGCCATACATATATAGCTGATATATAGATATGCATGTATGTATGTATATATGTAAACACACATATATACATATGCACATGGATATATACATACATATACAGACATATTACACATATACATACACACATATACATGAATGTGTGTATATCTATCTATATAGATATAATCATACACATACATATATACATATACACATACACACATATATGTGTGTGTATATATGTGTGTGTGTGTGTGTGTGTGTGTGTGTATTCCTTCTGTCTGCCCTAATAATAATAAAGTTCTTATGACTTGAAAATATAATCTTTGCATGTAGGAATGTAACAGTTTGATCTTTTAAAATCCATTATAATTTCCCTTTCCTGTTTACCTTTTTATGCTTCTCTTGAGCCCTGTATGTGAAAGTCAAATTTTATCTTCACCTCTGGTTTTTTCATCAAGAATGTTTGAAAGTTCTTCATTTGATTGAATGTCCATTTTTCTACTGAAGGATTACTGGATAGGTGATGCTTGTTGTAATCACAGTTTCTTTGCCCTCTGGAACATCATATTCTAAGCCCTCTGATGCTTTAATGCAGAGACTCCTGAATGTTGTGCTATCCTGACTGTGGTTCCATAATACTCCCACTATTTCTGGCTGCTCGCCATATTGTGTCCTTGACCTGGGAGCTCTGGAATTTGGTTAGAATATACCTGAATATTTTCATTTGGGGATCATTTTTAATAGATGATCAATGAATTCTTTTAATTTCTAGTTTACCCTCTGATTCAAGAATATCAGGACAGTTTTCCTTGATATACACATACACACACACACACACACACACACACACACACATACACACACGTACAAAAGTGATGCCTAGGCTACTTTTTCCTTTCGTTTTGTTTTTTTTATCATGGTTTTCAGGTAGCTCAAAAATTTTTAAATTATTTTTTCTGGATGGGTTAGTTGTTTTTCCAATGAAGTATTTCACATTGCCTTCTATTTATTTCATTCTTGTGGTTTTGTTTTATTGTTTCTCGATTGCTCATAAAGTCATTAGCACTCAATTCTACTTTTATAAGGAAATATTTTCTACAGTGAGCTTTTGTACCTCCTTTTCCATTTGGCCAATTCTGCTTTTTATGGTGGGGTTTTGTTGTTGTTGTTTTTTTTTTTTTCCAGTGAATTTATCTGCCTCTTTTACCATTTGGCAAATTCTGCTTTTTAAAACATTCTTATCCACAATATATCTCTATCCATTTGGACTTGTGTTTTTTAGGGTGTTATTTTCTTCTGTGTGTGAGTGTGTGTGTGTGTGTATGTGTGTCCTTTACCCAACTGTTGACTCATTTGTCATGATTTTTTCTTGCATCACTCTCATTTCTCTTCCCAAATTTTCCTTTACCTATCTTACTTGACTTTCCAAATTTGTTTTGTGCTCTTCCTTGGCCTGAGACCAATTCATATTTTGTCTTAGAGGCTTTGGATGTAGGAGCTTTAACTTTGTAGGAGCTATATTTTTTGGAGTGTGTGTTTTTATTTTTTGTTATCATAGTAACTTTGGATAGTCAGAATTTTGTTTCTGCTGTGTGCGCATTTCCCAGCCTATTACTTGACTTTTAACTCTTTGTTAAAATTAAATTCTGCTTCCAATTTGGAGGGCACACTGCCCCAAATTTTAGCGGTTTTGTGCAGTTGTTTTCAGAGATACTTCTAAACACCTCAAATTTTCAGTTCTTCCAAGGTGGCATGATCCAAAGGGAGTTGCATT
This sequence comes from Notamacropus eugenii, assembly GCF_028372415.1. NCBI lineage: Eukaryota > Metazoa > Chordata > Mammalia > Diprotodontia > Macropodidae > Notamacropus > Notamacropus eugenii. The sequence goes on along the minus strand of NC_092872.1, from coordinate 732,928,459 downwards.
TACTCCTCTCCTGATCTGAATTCTGGTCTGTGAGTGACCACAGGCATTTTTTTTCTGTCCTGTAAGTGTGTGGAGAGTCCCCACTCCACTGTGGCCACAGGCTCTAGTGTTTTAGTTCTCCTTCTCACCCTGGAACTGCCACCCAGAATTATGACCCTGATTTGAGTGTGGGCAATGCAATAGAATCCTGCTTCAGTGCTCTCCTATAATCTCCTTCTTACCAGTTGTCTTATCCCCTGACCCTTTGGGGTCTGAGAACTCCAGAAGTAGGTGCTGCAGCTGCTGATTCAGTTGTTCTCAAGGTCTTCTTCTGGTTTTCTGGAGCCAGAATTGTTCTGGTGCAGCCTGAGTTGGATTATGCTCCACTCTCATCCAGGTGTGACAGACCTTTCCTGCTGACCTTCCAAGTTGTCCTGGGCTGGAAAATTACTTCACTCTGTCTTTTTGTGGGTTCTGCAACTCTAGAATCCACAAGTTCTAGAGTTATTTTTAGAGTTTATGTTTAGAGTTATTATTTAAAAAGGGGTTTGGGGAGAGTTCAAGTGAAACCCTGCCTTTACTCTGCCATCTTGGCCCTTCCTTTCCTGCACTGGCTATTCGTAAACTCATTGCTTCCCACCTTCCCCTGTGAAGGTTTTGGCAGAGCAAATCTTCAGTATGAGTCAGGGTAAATGAATTAATGCTGAATTACTTTGCCAAGGAATTCCTTGTTTCTACTGATCTGCCCCATATTGTTAGTGGGCATTTATTTCCAGGCCAGCAAGTCAAACTGGTCTCTAGGTGCTTTGCCTCATTCTTTATGTTCATGGGATAGTGAAGCTCTTCAGTGGAAGCCTGCTCTCCAAGGGCGGAGGACAGATATGAGATTGCTCTGAGTTAGTCAGGGCCAGGGCAGTGAATGTGTTAAACTTCATGGTCTCTGAGAAATTAAAGATTTTATGATTCTATAATTCTTTCATGTGTAATGTTAAGCAATTCAGGGCCTCTAATTTCTGAACTGTATTGTTCTGACATTTTTACATTGGTTTGAAATAATATGCTCCTGAATATATGATAATATGCTTCTATAATATTATTGATGGTAGATATCTTTGACAGAAGGAAAAACAGGAATTGACTTGCACTGAAAAAATATTCTATACAATTGCTATGTTTTATACATATATATATCAATCTCTCTGTATGTATATGTGTATATACATACACACATGTAGTGATTAGTGTGTGTATGTATATATAAACATATATGTATATATATGCATAAAATTGATTTTAAAATTTTCTTTCAATTCAAATAAAGATATTTCTTTTTTTGTCAATGCATAATAATTTGTTGTTTAAAATGCTATACAAAGTCTAGGCTTGAAGTGTAGAACACCTGTTTTCCAATCCTCTCTTACTCTTACTATCTTGAAAAATCTGTACACATGATCTGCCTCATGAACTATGATTTTAGTTCACTGAGGGAGTTTCTATATTAAGTGTTCCCAAAAGTATCCAAATATCAGATGCTTTGTGTATTTTTACATTATAATGAGGGATTAAGATCCATAACAATAACAATAAATGAAATTAAGAACCTTGATATGACTGAGAAATAGATTTAAATTCAAAAGTCACCTGAAGAACAATACTAAAGGGGTTTGGGAGAAGGGAGGTTGTAGCACATGATGAAGGTGCAAATTATGAGAGATAAGTTGTGTAAAGGATTTTCTCTGGTAAATGTATGACTGGAAAAAAACCAGGTTTGTTATGTATTGAGAGTAAGAGGCTCCACTCGTAGTGAGACAACATGAAGATAACATGAAGTATTGCCTAAGAATGCTGAATAGGTGCTCTTTTGGAAGGACATAGATGAATTGCATAGGATGGGCAGGGATCAATGAGTTGTGATCTGCATGGTGGAAGGAATAGTCGCCTTGATAGGAAACATACCCATTGGAGGAAGAGGTTAAAGGAGCGAAGGAAACAAGCATTTCTTAAGTGTTTTCTAAGTTCCAGGAAATGTGCTAGTTCCTTTTCAAATGATATCTCATTTGGTACTCACCACAACCCTAGGCATAAAGTTATTTCTTTCTTTCTTTCTTTCTTTCTTTCTTTCTTTCTTTCTTTCTTTCTTTCTTTCTTTCTTTCTTTCTTTCTTTCTTTCCTTCTTGCTTTCTTGCTTTCTTGCTTTCTTTTTCTTTCTTCCTTTCTTTCTTCCTTCCTTTCTTTCTTTCTTTCTTTCTTTCTTTCTTTCTTTCTTTCTTTCTTTCTTTCTTTCTTTCTTTCTTTCTTCCTTCCTTCCTTCCTTCCTTCCTTCCTTCCTTCCTTCCTTCCTTCCTTCCTTCCTTCCTTTCTTTCTTTCTTTCTTTCTTTCTTTCTTTCTTTCTTTCTTTCTTTCTTTCTTTCTTTCTTTCTTTCTTTCTTTCTTTCTTTCTTTCTTTCTTTCTTTCTTTCTTTCTTTCTTTCTTTCTTTCTTTCTTTCTTTCTTTCTTTCTTTCTTTCTTTCTTTCTTTCTTTCTTTCTTTCTTTCTTTCTTTCTTTCTTTCTTTCTTTCTTTCTTTCTTTCTTTCTTACTGAGATATACAGAATGCCTTACAATCATCCATTTAATGAGCCTGAGATTGGAAATCAGATTTCCCTGACTTCAGGTCAAGTTCTCTAGCTACTGCACTATTTAGCTGCATTTATATCAGCATATGGAATAGCTAGGTGGTACAGTGGAGTATCAGACCTGGAGTTAAGAAGACCTGGGTTCAAATGTGACATCATATAATTACTAGCTATATGACTATGGGCAAGTCAATCCTTTTTGCTTCAGTTTTGTCATCTGTAAAAAGAACTAGACCACTCTAGTATCTTTACCAAGAAAAACCCCAAAAGAGGTAAAAATGAATCACACACAACTGAAATGCCTGAACAACAACATGTCAGCATAAGGCTCATTTCCCTAATATCTACTGAACATATTGTTAAATGGGACTGTTTTGGTAAATATTGATTCTTATAAATGTGCTTCTATAATATGGAACCAGTAAGAGAACTATTGGTTAGGACCCCAATCCAGGAAACTCATTAGTGGGATTGAGAGATTTTCTGCTCTGCTCACAGGCTTGACCTTATTCATAGACAGAAGGTATTTGGATTCTTAGCTAGTAAAACCTACTCCATCTTTCCTAAACTATCTCCCACCACTGTGCAGCCCTTTCCTATGGCTGAAGCATGAAGGAATATGCCATTTCTATTGGTTCTTGGTTGCTGTTATTATAAGAAGTCCTTTCAAAAATATATTCACATAAGTAAGATTTATAATATTTTATAGATGGAAAGCACATTAGAGACCATTTTGTTTAAAGCTCTTATTTTACAAATAAAAAATAGTAACAACTGAGTCACTAAGTGAAGGACTTAACCATTCTCTTCCAAGGTAGTATCTATAGGGCCAGGATAGCCATTGCATTCTCTTGACCCCCACCCCATGTTCTTTGTCACATATTTCGTGACTCCTTGCTGGAAAGGGTTGCATCATAACTTTCAAGTTATTAATAAAATCTAAGTGTATTTACTAGATGAATGACAGAGAATGGGATGCAGAAAGAAGGGGATGCAGACCCTTTATGTTTCAATAAGAGGAGAGAGGAAAGGTAGATTCATGAGCCACAACCAGTACCAGGGTACTTCTCAAAAACCAGTGGACATCATGAAGGCTTGGAGTGTCTGGGGAGGAGGATTGAGAAATAAGAAAATAACTTCACTTATTTCAAAGTTTAACAAGTTTCAGCCAAGACATTCACACTGCCTCCCTCCTTACTCCTTTGTTTTTTATCTTTATTCTTTTTCTACTTTGCTATGGTTTCCCCCTTTCTCTCTGTTCTTTTCCTCCCTCTTCCTCTCTTTCTTCCTCTTTCTTCCCCTTCCCAATCCTTCAGCCTTTCCCCCTTCTCTTTTTTCTTTCATTCCTTTGATGCCTTCCACACTTTCTAATGACCTCTCCTATCCCTTCATCTCTCCTCCCTCCCCCTTTCTTTCCTCTCTGATCTTTCAATCACTCTCATTCCTTCCCTCCCTCCTTTCTACCTTTTTCCTTTTTCTTCCTCCTACTGGCTTGTTCTTGCCTCTCCTTTTCATCTGGCTCCTTTGTTTGTGTGTCAGACATCTCCAGGGGCACATGGAAGCTGGAGCAGGAGCTAAAACCAGTCTCAGAGTATTTCTTGAACACAGTTCTTGAAGCAATTTCACACATCACTTTGATTCTTTGTTTCTCTAGTTACCATGGAGAGCACTCCTAAATCCCTGCCTCAGCTTACATGATACTTCCTCTGCTCTTTTTGGTTCAGGTCACTGTAGTTGTCTGCAGTTCAAGGTCTTTGAATTTTAGAATAGCTTCTGTTTAGATTAACACCTTATTCCAAGTAAATAGTGATGAGAAAATCTTTTGTGTGAACAGTCTTTTCTAAGTGAAAGACTCCTTTGTTTTGTTTAATGATAATTGTACCTAGAAGTTTGCGAACAATTCCAAAATTCCTTTAAAAACACTTATTTTTTGTTATTTTATAAATAATGAAGTGAATCCTTTGTGCCAGTGTCTAGAATATCTCCACTGCAAGATAACACACTCAGGAAACTTAGATAGTTAAAATGAATCATTGGAATTTGCCAGAGAATAAGGGTCACAGAAAGAGGCAAATTCATATATCAATTTCTGAGAATCATGCTGTTCTGTACAAATTCTAGAGGAGAGAAAAACATTCTGATACCTATAATGTAAATTGCAAAGGGAGAAATGAAAATGAAACTTTGTCTTCAGAAGGAAAAATAATTTCCTTCTGAGAAATCATTGCAGACTTCATAGGTGAAGGGGTAGTCCATCAGACCTTCTAGTAGGAAAAATTCTCTTTTTTTGTCTCCAGCTGTTTCTTGACTCCCATAATCAATCTGAGGTTTGTTTGGTTGTAACTCCACCTAAATTTAAGATATAGGCATAAGATGTGTGAAGGACTGGGCTATCCCCAGTAAAGCATCAACCAAGGAATTTCCAGGGAGAGAAGTCATGGGAACTTTTCTTTTTATAAATGCATTTCAAATTGATATCTGGTTTTTTTTTTGTAACTTTAATTATCCTGTTTTATGGGAAGCATTTCAATACAGGACAGCTCACTATCTGTCAGGGATACTGCAGACAAGGATTCCTGAAGTTTTCTGAGAAAATTTCTCAGATTCCTTCTAGTTCCAATTACACCATGGGCCATCCACTTCAAACATTCTCTTCTAATTTTTCTTTCCACATTTTCACTCTGACAACATCATTAGTTAGTATGAAGAGGATTTGAAAGATGATACTGATAACAGAAAGACAATACAATCCAAAGAGGGTTGTATGTATTGTTTTGAAATGATGAAAGGTTATATAATCCAACAGGGATTAGAATTAACCTTCTTGGTTTTAGAAGGTTGAACAATGATCCTAAAATTATAAAGTTCTGTGACTTTACCAATATGTGTGTACCTTCTACTAACAGAGACAGAAGTCACTCTCTGCCTTGGGAAATGCTCTACTTGAGGGCCTATAGCTAAGAATATCATCATTCTTGACTTAACCTTGTGATACATCTTTCCCAATTTAGCAATAACAGTGTAAGTGGAACAGTGACTAGAGCACTGGGCCTGGAGTTAGGAAGACCTGAGTTCAAATCTGGACTCAGATACTCACTAGCTGTGAGACCCTAGACAAGTCACTTAAATTTATTTGCACAAGTTCTTCATCTCTAAGATGAACTGGAGAATGAAATGGAAAACCATTCTAGTATCTTTGCCAACAAAACCCCAAGTGGAGTCATGAGGAGTTTGACATGAGTAAAAAATGACTGAACAGAAGTCCTCAGCAAAGGCTATATTGCTGGGCCCCTAATGAAAACCAGTATGATGGATCCACTGGACTTAAATTCAATAGGACCTAGATTACAATCCTGCTTCAGACAATTACTAGTTTTGTAATACTGGGCAAGTCTTTCAACCTTGCAGCCTCATTTTTCTCATCTTCAAGAAGTAGAGAAAGCATTGGGATTTGATGGCCTCTATGGTATTTTTAAGTTTTAAAACCTATTGTCCTATGAGAACATGGTGAAATTTTCCAAGCCTTAGGCCCACTTGAATGGTATTCAAGAACTTTGAGTTACTTATACTCCACAATAAAATACTATGGTAGGATTTTCACGAAAATGCCAGTACAGAGGAAGTGATAAATGAATGTCTTGAGTTGTTTTTGCCTATTGAGGGTATCCAGTTCCTTATTCCTTGGACCATAGTCACATCACCACCTCCCTCTCCCCCAAAGAAGCAACTGTAAAGCCTGGAAACCCTAGAAAATCAAATTTCAACTTTGGAGTAGGAAGTAGGACACTTTCATTATGGGAAACTTTGCTCCTCTCCCAGTCAAAGGCTATATGAATCCAGCAATGCATTGACTTCCCACATCTGAGAGGGCTCCAAGTAACACTGAGTTTGATTGCAATCAGCCTAAATTTGCTTTTTTCCTGTTTCCCATCTCCTTTTTGCACATAAGATTAAGAATTCAAGGACTCTAAAAAACAAGAGGTTTGGACTTGGCAACAAAAGATCTTAGTTCAAATCATAATCACTTTAACATCTATAGTCACTTAAATATCTATACCTGGGGGCAAGTTATTTGACTTGGTGATGTCTTCATTTTTAAGATATGGATGATTGGAAATACACAATCAAGGCAGTAAGTAAGACTTTTTGTTATTGTTTTGTTTTTAGTGAGGGAATCATTTCGTATGCATTTAAATATTATATAAATACCAAGTATTAGTCCAACAATAAAAAAAAAACTACTATTATCATCTTCTCCTTTATTTTTTTCATCTCTTGGAGAGACTAGACATAAGATTTTGTTGGTGGAGGGGACAACTTGAAGAGGGAAATCACCCTGCCATTGTTGGACAGACTCTTTTTATAACATAGAATTTTACTGAGTTGGCAACCATGTCACTGAGGGATGATATAACTTGTAAAGGTATGCATTTGAGGAAGAACTTGACCCCAGGTCTTCCTGGTTCCAAGGTCAACTCTTTAACTGTACACTACATTGTCTTTGATGTTATTATTGTAGATTATTATTATTAATTATGCCTGGCTAAAAATAAACAGTATGGAGCCAGCTCAGCCAATGAACAATATAAAATACATTCTATTTGCATTTCTGGATGCATTTCAGAAATACAGACAGAAGTTGTTATTTTTATAATTCCATATCAGAGATGGTGTTAATATATAATGTGTGAATCGTGAATTCTGGGCTGAGCTATGTCCTAATTAGCAGAACTATAGCAGTTGTCTATGGGAAGCACTTAAAGACTACAACAAGGTAGTCTTGCTTTTCATGTGTTCAGTTTTTGTGGAGTGAGGTATTACCTTGCAGAGAAAAAAATGAACATATTTCCCTAAAGTATCAGGGTTCACTTATTTTCACATTTGCAAAGGAGATTTTGCATATCTTAATGTTATTGTGGTTGTCATGTGGTCCTTTCAGTCATGTCCTACACTTCATGACCCCATTTGGGGTTTTCTTGGCAAAGATATGGGAGTTTTTGTCATTTCCTTCTCCAGCTCATTTTACATATGAAGAACTGAATCCAACAAGGTTAAATGACTTCCCCAGGGTCATATAGCTAATAAACGTATGGGGCAAATTTGAACTTATGATGACAGGTCTTCTTGACTCCATGCCTTGTACTCTATTCACTGTGCCACCTAACTGTCAATTGTGTGTCCTAAGAATCCACTAAAACTCCCCACTGGTTTTTCATTGTGGTATGGGCATGAACCTAGCTTCTTTCAAAGGGTACCAGAAGAATGCAAAGGGTTGTAGCTCTTATCAAATTGGAGAAGTTTTAAGTAAGATGCCTGGTGATGGAAGGTCTAGTGTGCAAAGAACACATGAAGAGAAGTTCAGGGACACATCTCAGGAAGGTGGGCATCACTAATCCATGAAAGTCATCAACTAAAGTAGAGAGGGAATTGTGTTGGTGTAAAGAATATCCATAACCATTGAAATCCCGGGTCTGTGAAATATTGGATATGTGTGTCATTAGCAGAAGTGGCAGGGAGATGCACAACACAGTAAACAAAGGATTATGAGTCTGAAGAGTAAGGAGAAGTGTCAGAACTTCCTGGACTAGCTCATATTGAGGACTGGATATCCAGACTTCATGATGGTAACCTGTGTCAAAGACTAGGAAAGAGAAGGTAACGGTAAAAGACAACATTACATCATCAAAGGATCTCAGTTATGCCATATAGTCTAACCCTTTTCTGAGTAAGAATCCCACCCAACTTCTTCTCATCTGTCTTTGTTCTGCATCAGAAGATTCTTTATTTTAGAAAATAGAAAACAGAGGGCCAGAAGGAAGAAGAGACTTTTCTCAGGTCACCAAACAAGTCTGTAGCAGAGCTGAGCCAAGAACCCAAGCCTGCTTATTTTAAAGTCCAGTGTCCTTTCTAATCTATTACTTGTATCTCCATCCTTACATCTTTCCTCTGTCTCATAAGTTTCTGTCTGATAAGTAGTACTATTATGATCCTTGTCAAATCACTTAATCCATCTAACCCTATAAAATTAGGGCTGCACTTCTTGTAATCTGAGGTTCCTTCCGGGTCTGGATATATTTATGACTTTGTATCTCTCTTTTCTGGCTTGTTCTCAATATACCAAGTATTATTTGGATCATAGACACATTAGCTAGAATATGCATACAGTCACCAATGGAATGAAACAGGTTGTGTGTTTGCTCCCATGCTTTTTAGCATGATGTTTTCAACCATGTTGTCAAATGTTTTCAACGTGGATGAACATGGCATCAAGGTCAACTACCATATTGATGCTATATTCTTCAATTTGAAAAGGCTACAAGCCAAGACTAAAGTGGAGGGAGTGTTGGTGCATGATTTTCTGTTTGCAGATGATTGTGTACTCAGTGCAGCCTCTGAAGCTGAGATGCAACAAAGTATAAACCAATTCTCTGCTGTCTGTGCTAATTTTGGCCTAATAATTAACACCAAGAAAACACAGGATCTCCATCAGCCACCATCCATATATGGAACCATTGGTTACAATAAATGGAGAAGTTTTGAATGCTGTGGGCAAGTTCATTTACCTTGGTAGTGTACTTTCCAGGGATGTACACATTGACAATGAGGTTGATGCACGCATTGCTAGAGCTAGCTCAGTGTTTGGGAGGCTCCGAAGAAAAGTTTGAGAGAGAAGAAGTATTAGACTGACTACCAAACTGAAGGTCTACAGAACAATTGTGGTAACCTCATTGGTATATGTCTGTAAAACATGCACAATCTACCATGCCAGGAAATTGTATCACTTCCATTTGAACTGTCTTAGGAAGATTCTGAGGATCACCTGGCAGGATAAGGTACCAGACACTGAGGTCCTTGCTTGAATTAACCTACCAAACGTTCAAACTACACTTCAGAGAACATAACTTTGATGGGCTGGCCAAGTTGTTCGAATGCAAAATGTTTGCTTGCCAAAACGACTATGTTATGGAGAACTTGCATGGGGCAGGCAATCACATGATGGTCAGAAGTGATACAAGGACACTCTCAAGGTCTCTCTCAAAAACTTTGACTTTAATTGTGCAACATGGGAGACACTGGAACAGCACTGCTCAGCATGGTGTGCCCACATCAGAAAGGGTGCTGTGCTCTATGAGCACAGCACAATTGAAACAGCACAAAGGAAATGTAGGATATGCAAATTTGAAGTATCCACCCCAAATGTTTACATGGACTATGTGTGCTTAATCTGTGGTAGAGCATTCCAAGCTCATATTGGTCTGATCAGCCACAGTCAGACACACTGAAACTTCATTTAATCATGGTGATGTCCTTTTAGTCCTCTTCGAGAAGGAAGGACAACAACCAACACTAATCAACTATCACATACATTCATTGTTTCTTGTTGTTGTGTCCAACTCTTCCTGACCCCATTTGGGGTTTTCTTAGCAAAGACCCTAGAGTTTTTCATTTTCTTCTCCCGTTCATTTTACAAATGAGGGAACTGAGGCAAACAGAGTTTAGTTGTTTGCCCAGCATCACACTGCTGAAAATATCTGAGACCATATTGGAACTCAGGTCTTCCTGATTCCAGATCGAGCACTTTATCACACTACCTTGCTACACCTCAACAACAACAACAAATCTTATTTCAGTATTATACTGAATACACTTTGTGGGTAAGACCAGGTCACATTTTTCTTTTTTGTTTACTGAAGAAACCAAATAGGGCCAGAGAACAGTTTCTAAATATTCGTGGACTAAATAAATGGATGAGGTAGTCAATTAATGGTGAGGATGACCATAAGGTCATAGAATCATAGGTGCTCAATCTCTTCTCTTCTGTTTTACTGACATAGTCTTCTAATTAGTCTCTCAACTTCTAGTATCTCTCCAACTCAACCTGCAAACTGGTGACATATTGACATTCATCAAGGATAAGACTGACCATGTCACTCCCGTATTCCAAAAAAAAAAGTTTCAGTGGCTCCCTGTTACATCTAACATAAAATTCAAACTCTTGTTTGATATTTAAAGCCTGTCACACTCTGCCTTCAACTTGACTTTTCAAGACTGATTTCAGCTTTTTTTCCCCATCATGCACTTGACATTCTAGTCAAATTGGCTCACTTATTGCTCTTGAAGATATTTTATCTTCTGACTTCCAGCTTTTGTACCAGCATGGCCCTGTGTCTGGAATTCTCTGCCTCCCCAAGGCTGCCTCATCAATTTACCAGACCCCTCTAAGATAAACTCATAAGCCCTCTTGTCCTACAATCCTTCCCTGGTCACCTGTAGTCATTGGCTTTCTGGGAACTAACTACTTAACAATCCTTCAGAAAATCTGACGTATTTAATTTAAATATGTTTTAGATATGTTTATTCCTGATTGTGTTATTTCCTCCTGTAGAATATAAGCTCCTGAAGGATAGGATCTATTTCAATTTGATCTTTCTTAGTTTGTACTCAATACCTATCATAATGCCTGATAATTTGATGGTAATCACTAAATGCTTGTTGGATTTAAATCAAGACCTGGGTTCAAATCTCCAATCTGTTATTCACAAGGTTCTGGATGTGTCACTTAACTTATCTTTCATGTGCCTCAGCCTTTTCCCACCATTTATCAGTCAATCAACACAAAGTTTTTAAATCATTTGCTCTTCTCCAAACCCTGAGAACAAAAAGTCAAAGAACAAATTGCTCCTCCCCTCAAGGAGTTTTCCTTCTACTGAGGGAGAGAGCATGGACATATGTTACATGCATAGTTTGTACAAAATGAACATAAGGGAACATGGAGAAAGGAGGGAGCTTACTAGCAGTTAAGGGGATCAGTAAAGGCTTCCTTTAGGAGGTGGAACATGAGCTGACAATAAACATTGGTAGAGGAATTTCCCACATGGCGGAAACCCGAAGATACTCTCTGTGTTTGTATATTCTGATGAATCTCTTGTAAAGCAATATGTGTTCCTCCAATCAATTGTGCTGCTTCCAGTTATCATCTGATCTGCCAGCATCTCCCCAAGTTTTCTCAAGCAGTGAGAGGAGCAAGTTTGCCAAGGGAAACATGATGTCTTCCAGATTTGGTTCAGAATTCAGATAGATTTAGAGCAGTAGAGAGACAGGGAGCCACAGTCTTTGCAGAAGACAGTCATCTATCGTATGTGTCTAGAGCTGAGGAGGGGAGGCAGTAACAATTAGAGAGAAAGCTAAGGTCTGGTGCACTGGAGGGATGAAGGCCAATATTCAGAGGGAACCCAGATCTCAAGGGGATCCCAGAGTCCACCTAATCCAACCCCCTTACCTGATGCATAATGTGGCAAACAACGAAGGCAGAATTTGAACCCAAGTTCATCTGAAACCACCTCTGTAATCTGTGACTAGGTGGTACAATGGATACAGGGTCAGTCCTGGAGTCAGGAAAACTCATCTTCCTGAGTTCAAATCTAACCTCAGTCACTAGCTCTGCAACTACACAAGTCATTTGTTTGCCTCTGTTTCCCCATCTGTAAAATGAGCTAGAAAAGAAAATGACAAATAATACACTTCAGTATCTTTGCAAAGCAAATACTTAATGTGGTCACCAAGAGTAGGACATGAATGAACAAGCAACAAAATAATAGCTAGCTTCACACAGTGCTTTCAGGTTTGTAAAACACTCTACATATATTATATCATTTGATCCTCAGAACAACCCTGTAAAGTACGTCCTTTTATGATCTTCATTTTAGAAATAAGGAATTTGTCTGGAAAAAAGGGGAAGTGATTTACCAAAGGTCATATAGCAAATAAGTGTCTAAGGCTAGATATGAACTCAGATTTCTCCAGGGTCAACAATCTATCTACTCAGCCTCAACGCTCAGCCTCCTAGCTTCCTCAATAACACACTATTATTATGATTCTGAAGTAAGTTTATCAGGGATGGATAGAGAGGTAGCAAACATGGCAGAGTTTGGTGTCACCCCTTTAAAATAGACAGTAAGCTTTATATACCTTATTTTATGTCACCAGTGGAACCTAGTAGCTGTGACTAGTGCTCACATCTACTGAGCTAGAAGCACCCAATGGCCAATGATGCTGCCTGAAGCATATGTGTTGATAGCAATCAGCCTGGAAAGGAGGGAAGAAGCAGAAAAAGAGAGATAGGACAACTCTATATACATCAGACTGGAGTACTCAGAGCCTAGGTAGATGTTATTATGGGCATCACTGGGCTATAGCCCAGTACAGTTGTGGAAAATCATCATGAATCCTCTGAGTCAAGAAAAGGAGTCATCATAACAAGTATTAGCTCTTTCTGGCTAGCCCTTGTAAATACTAACCTTTTATCCTCATGACAAACATGTGAGATAGGCAGGAAAAAGCATTATTATCTCCATCTTGCAGATGTGAATTGCACTGAAGGTCTTAAAGTGGTGTCTAAATGTTAGCTATTGTTTATCATTATTATCCCTACCCTTATTGTTGATATAGTGTAAAAGGCTCATAAGATCATAGATTTAGACTTGGAAAGAGCACTAGTTCTGATCCTTTATTTTATAGATGATTAAAAAGAAACCTCACAGAAGGGAAGTCACTTATTCAGTCAAAATATTAAAATGAATAATACCAATTATTATTAGTAATAATAATTATAACTCACCAATATATTGCACTTTGTATAATAGATAGAGAGCCAGGCTTGCTTCTGGAAAGATCTGGGTTCCAGTTGTCTCTCTAGCACATTGGCCGTATGACCCTGGAACATTTTATAACCAATCAGTACTCTATACCAATGGTGCTAAACACAGTTAGAAATGAGGGCCACTAAACCGTCCACTACAATTCCTTCAAGCTACATGTTGACTTAGAAAACCATATAAATGTAAATATACATGTATACGTATATGTATGTGTATGTATCAGCAACATCTCACAAGTACAACATACATGCATGTACACACATATATTTGTGTGTGCTTATACTTGTGTGTATGAACACATACATACATGTAATATACATATGTATATGTACATGTAGGTCCGCATATACTTATGAATATAAATTAAATGAATATTTTTTGTTTATTTGTATTTAAATATTTATATAAATACACATTCATATATATATATCTTTAATACATCAACACATTAAAATAAGATAGGAACTACATTTTAATCTGATTTGAGTCTCTTCAGACAAATTGTGGGTCATGTGTTCAACACCCCTGCTCTAGAAAGCTCTCCAGAACTCCTTAAGTTAAAGGGAAGGTGTAAAGCTACATTAATAGAGGGAGTTTCACCACCTGAGAGTTCATCATACCAATCAAGTGACAGGTTTGGTTTCTATTGCTGCATTGCAATTCAAGGTTTATATAGTGGTCTATATACATTATAGGATGTGTGCTGTATAACAATCCTTTGAGACAGAGATTATATATATCCCCATTTTATAGGTGACAACCTTGAAACCCAGAGATGTTCAATGATTTTAGTGAGGCCATGCAACTCATAGGTGTTAGAATGATTTGAACCTAGTGCTTTCTGCCCCCAAGTCAAGATATTTCATTACCATACTGCCTTACTACCATGCAGTATTGGCATTTAGGTTACAAAGAACCACAAAGTCCAGTTTCCAATGATATCCGTCCCAAATCACTAACATAAAAAGAGTCTTGTCTTACCACTGCAGAAGCTCCAAGCCTCAGAATGGGGTCCTGAAATGGCTCATTTTCTGATGATATGGTTAAGTGAGGTCTGTCTAGATTTCGTTCTGCAATATGGGTAATTAGCTTTCTCTGATTCACACCAGCAAAAGTCAAATCCCTCTGCATCCCCTTCCCTAGGCCTTCCTCCTAAGCAGAGCCAAAGCTAGAGAAAGCATAACAACTTTGCTCCAATCATCCTTATTCTACTCAAGCACAAGACAATACTTTGTTTGGACTCTGTCAGCCAAAATCAAGAATCATGTTACCTTTACCATCAAAAGAGTACGATTCTCCTTCTCTGCCCCCATTTGTGGATGTTTGTGGGATGAAATGGATTCGGAAATGACTCATTTCTCTACAAGATTCTGCCCTAGTGAGTGGAGCAAACTCATCATAGATAGCTCTCTCCCCATAGCAGAAAATGAATGTTAAAATGTCCAGGGTAAGGGTAGGTGAGAGGATAAACATGAATCATCCCAGAGAGCTCAGAAAAGGAAACAGAAGAATGATGTTTCCATTTGATTGTCCTTTTAAACAAATGGATGCCTCTAGGATTCCATTTGCTCTGGGAATTGATTGGTCTAAAGTAACACCTAACAGATTGAAATCTTTAGGTGTTTTTCAGTGGGAATGTATTTTTAAGGAAAAGGGATAGATTTGGTGGTGAAGTATTTCAGATCTTTCTCTGGACTCAAGTTCCAAATTTCAGAAGCAAATATCCTTTGGGAAAAACCAAGCAATAAATCAATCAACAATAATTTTCCAATGTCTTTCATGTGTCACCTATTGTACTAAATTTCAGGGATTTAAAGAAAAAGAGGAAGCCAACCCTATCCTCAATGATATTACATTCTATTGGGGGAGACAATGTACCTAAATAGATATACACAAAGTATATAAGATGAGATATAAAGTAATCTTCGTTTACTGGGGAAGGAACTACTATCTGTGGGTAGAAGTAGGGTCATAGTGGAAAGCAGAACAAGAAAGACCTTTGCAGAAATGATATTTGATTTCCAACAAAATAGATTGTATATGCGCTTGTAGAAACTTGTCTACATTCAAGATAGGCCTGTTCCATGAGCAAAATTGTAAAGGAGATAAAATTTTGACTGTTTTACTTCCCGATTTCTTTTCTTCTTCCTAAGATGATTTCTTCTAGCCACATATCCCAGTAACCAAATTCTACAATTTCTACCTCTTTACTTTATCAAAACCTGCAGCCAGCAGAAGAGCCTATAAATGTATTCAAACTGATGTGTGAATGATTGCTTATGATTTATCTGGTTTGTCCAGTAACATGACATCATTCCTTCAGGGAGGATAATCAAGGAATGACTCACTAATAGTTGAATCTAAGACTGAATAGAAAGAGGCCATTTTTTTCTTTGGTTTTGGCAAAGATGTCCTTAGGATCCTTGATGTGATTTCACTGAACACATCAGACCATCTTTCCTTCAAGTTTTAACACTAATTTGACTTTA